>NW_007249851.1:1252166-1267401 GCF_000164805.1 Carlito syrichta
GGGAAAAAAGGGCAGATTGTGCAAAGGAAAACAAAAGAGACAGAGAGACATCAAGAGACAGGAAGCACAGAGAGACTGGAAGAGTTACTGAGTGAGAGATAAGGGGGAAAGAGGAGGGAGGGGGAGGCTTGTGACGTGGCAGCTACAACTGAGAGTGCCAGGAAAGGGCTGAAACCCAGACGAGGGCACAGAGAGAGACAGAAAGAAGGACCTGCAGGGACACAGAAACAGAAACATGAAAAACTGAGAAAGACCCTGAGGGAAGAGGCAGGAGAGAGGTCCAGGGAGGCCACGACCAAGACAGACAGGACATTTGAGCGACAAAGAGGCTAAGCTGGGGAAGGCCTGGCTGATCAGGTGGAAACAGAAAGTGGAAGTCCCTCTGCTCCATCCCTGCAGTGACTACTTCCTTCTGAAAAGGTGCCCACTTTTTGGCATTGGGGCTGGCAAGAACAGTTCCCCAGCGGGTCCTTGCCCTCCCTCTGTGCCAGGCCCACCCCTCTGGCCCTGGCCCCAGCCCAGTGCCACAGGGTGCCCTCCTCCTCACCTGCACAGCAGAGGCAGACTGTTTGCTGTCATTGTTCCCCGGGGAGCTCAGGCCTGAGGCCTGCTGCAGCAGGAACTGCCGGGCCACCTGGAGCGCCTGCAAGACAGGGGCTGAGTCAGTGGCCTCAGAGGCTGGGTGGGATCCAGGACTCAGAGAACATTTGCAGCGGTAAAAGGGAGGCGGGAGGCGCTCAGGGTAAGGTGGAAGGCCTTGAGGGTAAGAGGGTCACGGGTCCCTGAGGGCTTGGGGTAAGGATAGAGGTAGAAATCACTTGGAAGACCTGTTGGGGTTCAGGGATTAGAAGGCTGAACTCATCCTGGGGACTCATCCTGGGACCCAGTAAGATTTTGTTAGGACTCAGTGGGGGCAGCAAATGGAAGGGCCAGTGTTCAAAAAAGGACTCCAGGGGAAAGCTCAGGGAAGTGGACCCAGGGTATTAATTACAGGTACTATTTGTTGAGCATTTAGTATGTATCAGGCACTTTATAGGCATGAGCTTATTTAATCCTCTCCTGTAAGGCTGTGAGGTAAGGATTTTATCAGCCCCATTTTGCAGATGTGGAAACTGAGTGTCCAGGAGGCTAAATTGCTCAAGATCATATAACTAGGAAGTATCAGAGCTGGGATATGAGCCCAGGGAGCCTGGCTCCAAGGCTATTTGCTTTACTGGGTGGTCAGTCTGGGGGCAAAAGGAGTAGCATTCACTGTGGAGTCAGTTGGGGATATGAGGGTAGAGTCTAGGGGTCAGTGGCACAGGGTCTGAGCACTGTGTAGTTTTCTGAGTTCAAGGAATGTGGGTGAAAGGCCTCGTGGTACTGGGGGAATTAGATCAAGTCCTGAGGGGTGTCTGAACTATATCAGCAGAGATGCATGAACCATGATGGTCTGGGCTTGGAGGCCCCAGTGGCTTGGACTGGACTCAGCCAGAGGAGACATAAGAGTGGGAAGTATATGGAGTGGCACTGGCATGTCATTGTGACAGTCAAGGCAGGGAACATGGGAGGTGGGCCACTGGTGGGCAGTGAGAGGTCTGGTAGGACCGCAAGGGGTCAGAAAGGCCTGGGAAACTCTCTAAGGCCAGGTAAACCCTCCCTCTCCTCACTCTGGGTCAGTTGGAGTTTCAGATGGTACCTCTCAGGAGCACAAAACCTGTCTCCAGGTATCCTCAAGACCCCCCTTGTGAGCCAGAGCAATTACGTCCAGACCCTTGACACGGGACTCTGGCCTTGGGCAGATCTGGGTTGGAGTTCCTGCTACGCGGCTTACCAGCTGTGACCTTGGGTAAGCTCTTCTAGCTCTCTGCACTTTGTCTCCTTATTGTAGAACTGTGATCCTACCCATCTCCAAATTACTAGGGAGATTAAAGGCCCAATGCTTGACACCCAGTTGGCATTTGGGAAGTGCTCACTCCCATACCTCCTCATTCATCTCGCAGCAGTTCTCCATTTCACCTCCTCCAGCCTCTGCCCAACACAGCCTTGTGCTCTGTGCACTCATCAGACAAGATGCGCCCACCTGTGGCTCACTCACATCTGTATACACGCGCACACATACACAGTTTTTTTCCACTCCAGCCTCTGTTCTCCCACCCCACCACAAGAACCTTCAAAGCTAAATCTTTTATTTTATTTTTATTTATTTATTTATTTTTTGCGTTGGAGTCTCACTCCGTCACCCAGACTGGAGTGCAGTGGCCGCTCCCGGCCACCGCAGCCTCGACCTGCTGGGCTCCGGCGATCCTTCCGCCTCAGCCTTCCGAGTAGCAGAACTACGGGCGCGCGCTACCATGCCCGGCTCATTTTTTGATTTATTGTAGAGATGAGGTCGCGCCAAGTTGCCCAGGTGAGTCTTGAACCCACGGGCTCAGGCAATCCACTCACCTCAGCCTCCCAGAGGTGCGGGATTACAGGCTGAGCCACTGAGCCCGGCTGCAAAATCTTTTAAGGTGGGACATGGACGTGATTACTCGTCACTCAGCAAGCAAACACTGAGTGACTGCCGTGGGCCGAGCATACGTACATATCCACCGTGGCGGCCCTTTCAACGCTGTGTTGAACAGCCAGGTCTCCCTGGAGGCTCGAATCTAGTTTACTTTAGGACAGTGTCCAAACACACACTGATGTATCTATGGGAACATGACCCACAAGCAAACCTGGAGTTCAGATTGGTGCACTCCTCGTCAGCCTCCCCCGCCCCGCACTCCTTCCCCTGGACTTCCAGAGGGAGGCAGGATGTTTCTTCTCTTCAAGATTCACTTCAGAAAGTAGAAATCTGACCTTCGTGAGTCAAATCGCTCTGTGAAGCTGTGGAGGGGGGGCCAGCTGGGTGGGCATCAAGAAGGAGCTCCTGCCTCTATTGCCCTGTTTTTACAGAGATTCCCCCCACCCCAGGTCTAATGACAGTTGCTCTTTATCCAAAGGTAGAGGTAGGATGGAAGGGACACAGGGGTCAGAGACTAGGAGGCAAGGGTGGGGAAAGAGGATGGCTCAGAGGAGTTGACCAGCCAGGGTGACCCAAAGGGACACTGGTCAGAGCACGTCAAATCCCTGGGGGGGAGAGGGAAGCTGCGGGGGAGAGGCTTCCAGGGGAAGTTAGTGGGGAGACCTGCTCAGCCTCCTGGGGTGGGATGGGAGGAGTGGCCAGGTAGTTTGAATTCACTCCCCACTGACTCTTTACTCTGTGGTCTCCTAGAGCTTGAAGTTACAGGATTTATAGGGGGAAAAATGACAGGGTCTTGTAATCTTATTCCTGTGAGACCTTCCTCCCTGTGATAGGCCCTTCCTCCCCCACAGCCCCACCCCTTCCTCCAGGCTTCCCTCCCCTTCCTCCTTCCTAGCTCAGGCCCTTCCCTTTAGGCCAGATGAGAGAGAGCCAGGTAAGACCTTAGGCCTGGCTGAGGCTCTGGCCTCCCCTGACTTCTCACTTTTCCCTCCACTATGCAGGTCCTCACTCACCCACCCACTCACTCCTTCATCCCCCACTCCTTTACCCACATCGGTACCTGCTGTGTACCAGGGACCATGCTAAGTTCTGGAGAAGCATAGAGACAGAACGTGGTATCCACCCCTAGGGCCCACAGCTTGGGTGCTGTGATGACAGCCTCTTGTATAGAGACTGAAGCAAGGATGGGCACCAGGGAAGTCTGGAAAGCTCCCCGAGGAGGTGGCAGCACTCACTGGAGTCTCACCACCTGACAGGTGAGTTCACCAGGTTGATATCCTTCACTCTGCTGCACCACGTGTGTTTTTACCCTGCTTTCTAGCCCTGGAACCTGTAGGTCATTGTACCCCCTGCCTCCAAGAGACATGGGAAATAACAGGCTCTGACCCTGACAAATCCAGCTCCACTTTCTTTGATGATGCCAGTCAGATTGGAGGCTCCTTGAAAGCGCAGATCATGTCGAATACAGCTATGAGCCTCCACCCCAAACATACAGCAGACATGCATTACCTACTCACAATATTCATTTTGGCCTAGGCTGAATATGGAAGACCAGCATAGGCTGACAATCAATTTGACAGCCAACACTTACATAGTGCCTTGTGGTTTTCAGATCACTTCTTCAAACATTTAACCGAAGCTTCATAACACTGAGCTAGGCAGAGTAGGTATCGATGTCTCCATTTTACAGATGAGGAAACTAAGGCCCGAGGACCCATGGCTAGGAAGCAGTAGAGTCCAGACATCTCTGACTGCCCAGCCCCCTACCGTCACCCCACTGAGGGACCTCTATGACCTCATGCAGAGCCCAGGGAGGCCTCTGGCTCTGCCTTCCCCCTAATCTGGGTGCTTTCAGGCCTCTGGGCATGAAGGGGAACTAAAGATGGTTGAGTTAGAGGGAGCAGACCAAGCATGAAATCTCCAGGAGAAAGGTGAACTCGGTCTTTCCTTCCCTGGGGACCAGAGATACCAAACAACAGCCCTGGGTGGGAAAGGTGTCCAGATACCCACACCAGGGTGAAGCCATCCTGGAAAACCTGAGGAAAAGGGAGAGGAGCCTTAGGACAGAGTGGGAGCCATTAGGCCTCTTAAACCTCTTTTTACTTCCTCCCTCCAACTCTCTGACCTGAAAATCAAGTGCCCTGATTGATTTGGGGATAGAGTATGGTTTTCCCATAAGGGAGACAGTGGCATCCATTCAGTGCATGGACCCTGGGAGAGAGAGATCTGAATTCAAGTCCTGGTTCCACTATATACTGAATGACTTTGGTTAAGTCACTGTACCTCTTTGAACCTCTGTTTTACCCTCTGTAAAGCTGGGACAAGTCCATACTTACTTCACAGAGTTGCTGGAAGAGTACATGAGACAATGTGCACCGCACTTAGCACCCAGTGGGTCTTGGACGCATTAACTACTGGTGTTATTCTTGATCTTTCACCAGGCAGCTCCTGGTCATTTGCCTGGTGCCACCCGGAAGGCCCTGCTAACCAAATCCTCTTCCAGCCCACTGCCCCCATTCCCCCTCAAGCCTAAGAACTCAGCCTCACTAATGAAGCCGAACTCTCCTCCCCCCATCCCCCATTCAGAAGTCATTAGCAGGATCTCCGCAATTAGGAACAAATGGCTTATAACGGATGGCATCAGGGAGGGCGGCTGGGATGGAGGTGAACGAAGCTGCAGTTTTGAGGGCAACAGGGAGCTGCTATGAAAAGAAAAGCAAGTGTTGGGGCAGTGGATGGGACCACAGCCCATTTCTGGTTCTGAGAATTTGGCGACAGGGAAAAGGGGGGTGGGAGAGGGGTCATCTGTTTACCACCCCTCTCATCAGGCCACAGAACATGTCTGTGCTGGGGTGCCAGCCCTACTCTCTGTGTCTGGGAGGCCGGGGCATGGTAATGGGCCGGGGGCTGACTTGAAGAGCTATGGGAAACAAGAAGAATTGCACACCCCACTGCCCTGGTGTGCTGCAAGTGTTAGAGGCATCTTGTGCAGTGTTTTGTAAATTGCTGCTCATGACCCAATGGTGGGTATCAATTTAGTGAGTCAAAAAATAGGAACTTTATACGCATACACCCCCCCCACACATACACCTTTGTATTTATACCGATCCAGTTCCCTTGTTGATAAGAAAATGGAGATCCAGAGATGGGCAGTGACTTGCCCAAAGGGATACAGCGACGAGAGCAGAACTGGAACCCACCAGGCCTGGAGCCGGGCTCTACCCGGAAAGGAGAAGCCCAAGAGCCAGCCGCCCAGGATGGGGGGTACACTAGCAAGTTCTGGTTTAATATGAATCATGGTGAGAGGCAGCCAAAACAAAATCCAAACTTCTTGCATCTGCCTCTAATTTTGGCAAAACTGAGATTCAGTCTTATCTAAATTGTCTTGATAATTAAGGAGAAGGGGGGACTAAAAGGGTATTTGAGGGTGCCAGCCCGCCTCATTCCATTCCAAAGCCGAAAAGCAATCCCAGGAAAGTCTATCACCTTTACCTGCAGGGCCCCAGCATGACTTACTACTGATTTAACAACAATTTGACAGGTAGTTATGAAGCCCCACAAGGCACTCAGTGTTCTCGGCACTGGGGACACACGTACTGGCTTTAACAGGGTTCACATTCTAATGGGCTGAGAAAGACACTAAACAAATAGACAAGCAAACTCTTGAGACAGAGGTAAGCAGCAGGCTTTTGAGCGTGTGACCCGGGAAGGCCTCTCTGAAGAGATACAGCATCACAAGGAGGCAGCTCTTCCAAGGGAGAGTAGTCAATGTGGGGGAAACAGATGGTGCAAGGGTCCTGAGGTGGGAAACACTTGGTGCGTTATGAATTAAAAGGGCCAACGGGGCCAAGCAGAAAAGCCAGAGATGAAGTCCCAGGGGTGTGCAGGGGCAGATCACATAGGGACAATGATTTTGTATTTCATTCTACACTAGAGGAAAAATAAGTAACTGGAGGATTTTGAGCAGGAAGTGATATGACGTTTGAGGCTAGATACCCACACACTGCTAGTAAATGGTATGTGTCTAATAAGTACTCATTGGTTTGAATTAAACAGGAAACACCCTTTATCCACCCCTCAAAATGCAACTCCTCAGGGACTAGAGGGTGGAGAGAAGGGGTGCAGAAAGAAAGGCTGAAGATCACTGGCCCCGACCACTGAGAGAACTGACCTGGGTGAGAAAAGTTCTCAACTAGCCGTGCTTTGTCCTCTAGTAAAGAAACATAAAAATGAAATTACACAGAGAAGGGGGACAAGAAGGGTGGGGAGAGGCGACCATAAAACCCCTGAAGTGATTCTACACCTTTTCGCTAGGAAAAAAAAAAGAAAGCTTTTTGGATAAGGTTGTAAATTTTTTTTACACCAATCTCGTAAAAATGACATCGGCGCATTCTCAAATTAGAACCATTAAAACGAAAACCAGCAACGCACAGACACAGACAGGCCCACGTGGGTGGGAGACTCACGTCCTGGGCACACAGCCCCGGTTTCAAGATTCCTTCCCCACCAAGTATCTTGAAAACACTTTTCACATGGGATGAGTCTCTGGCCTCAGGGAGATAGGAATTAACAGCTGAACCCAACAGTAGAGAGAGAGGAACCGTGGTCCTTTGAAGGGCTCCCTCATCCCTCCACTTTTCTGCACCACCGCCAGAAGGCAAGCAGGCTTTGCACCAGTAGGGGCCGACCCTGGCCCACTTCTAGTGATGGTGCAGCCTGCAGCCTGTCCAGCTCTTCCCCACCAAAACCAGGTGGGGGAGGGGGGGCGCTGCAGGCATGGCTACAAGTCTTGGGTGCCTGGAAGTGCCGGTCTGGCCTCCTGCAAGCATCTGAAATCACTGGGGCAGTGGAGGCCTAGAGGTGGTGACACTGCAGTTCCCCACAATTCCTATGATCACTTTCCTCACTCTTGGCGGTGTTGGAGATGACTCCCGGACACACGTCCCACCTGCCCATATCCGTGGAGTTCTTGGGAAGCAGGTCTGTTCCAGGGTCTGGGTTCTGAGCCACTTCACTCTAGTCACTTCAGTAGGAGGCTATAAGTATAGAATTTCGAGTGGGGACAATGTGGGGGCATAAAGTTCTCTTCCTGAGGCACCTACTGGGGCTTCTCAGAATAAAGGAGCTGCACCAGGAGAAAAACTGCTCACCCACTGAAGGTTCCCCGCCAAGTTCTGCCCAGATGAGGGAATGTCGGGAGGTAGTCCCCTCACGATACAGCCTTCTCCCTCAGAAGAAGAAACATTTGCCTATCTTCCCCAAGTCCTCCTCTCTGTCCCCAGAATTCTAATCAGCAGGGACAAGAACTCTGCTGTAAAAAGGGGGTACGGGAGGGGAGAAAAAGAGAGGGATCTCAGAATTCCATATAAGAAGGGAAGCCAAGAGGCTTTTCGGCTGTAGAGTAGGCTGGGTGATTCCTAGACCCAGGGAAGCTGGGGTCTGGGATCTTGCCCCAGGCCCTGGGCCCCTTTCCCCTTCCCCCACAGTAGAGGAATTTTCTTTCACAAAAAACAGGGTGGCCTTTGGCTTACAGCTACCTAGGAGGAGCAAAAGAAGGGGGTTTGGCTAAAGCCCTCCATCCATCCCCTTCCTCCCTTCATCAAAGCCAGGCCAAGAAGGAAAGGGCAGCTTCTTTCTTCTTTTTTGTTTTTTATAGACATGGTCTCATTCTGTCACCCTGGCTAGAGTGCAGTGAAACGACCATGGCTTACTGAAGCCTCAGACTCCTGCTTCAACCTCCTTAATAGCTAGGAGTACAGGTGTGTGCCACCACACCTGGTTAATTTTTACATATTTTGGTAGAGATTAGGTCTTGCTATTTGCCAAGGCTGGTCCCAAACTCCTGGCCTCAAGCAATCCTCCTACCACAGCCTCCCAAGTAGCTGGGACTACAGGTGCACCACCACACTCAGCTAATTTTCTTATTTTTTTTGTAGAGATGGGGATCTCACTCTGTTGCCCAGGCTGGTTTCAAACTCCTGGCCTCAAGTGATTCTCCAACCTCGTCTTCCCAAAGTGCTAAAATTACAGGTGTGAGCCACCTCACCAGTTGGCAAGAAAGGGCAATTTCTAAGCACCCCCCAGCAGCTGGCATGAACTGACATGATGTCCCTAAACCTCCCCAACACCTCCTGCAGGGGTTCATTCTCCAGAAGGAAAAGGAGAAGGTGTGGGACTAAACATGAAACGGTAGAATCTGGAACATGAGGGTAGGGGTCCTGAAGACCAAAGACAACTGTTGACAGTATGTGTGTTAGACAGTGGGGCTAATTCACTCTGAGTCCTTCCCCCCAAGTAGCTTCAGCAGAGGAGGGCCAGATGGAGGAGGAAAAGGAAAGAAAAATCTCTTCCATTCTTCTTCTCCCCTCCCCCAACTCCCTGACACCCGCCCCCCCAATCTCTTGGAAGGGGGTGTGAGTTAAAAGCCCATTAATGTGCAGAGCCCCCCCAACCCTTTTGAATCTCCTTACAGGATGTGAACGGGGTGGGATTTGGCCCAGTTGCCATGGCAACTGCGGTGGGAGTTCCCAGACGCTAGGCAACCCTCCAGTGACCCTCGCTGACCTGTCACCCCCGCAACCCGTGGACAATGGGAGTGTGCACTCCAGAGGCCCAGGACGCCTTTCAGCGCAGCCGCCAGCAGCTCTGCCTGCCCCCACCCCACCCGGCTCAGCCCTCCCAGCCCCAAGTCCGGCTCTCCCTGTCCAGGGCGCCCAGACCCCCAACACCTCCCCTCTCAAAATTTGGTGCACACTTCTCCCAGGCCTCATTGCCCCCCTATCAATCAGAGAGCTCTAAGGACATGTGTGGGGTCCCTAGGGAACCCCTCCACCCCCCCCCACACACACACGGGAACATTTTCATACAGGTGAAATCAGATTAGGATAAAACACAAGGGCTACTTTCAAAGAAGACAGCCAGGGTATAGGGTAAAAGTGCAGGGGGGGTAGCAGTGTGATAGAAGCATTTGCCTTGGTGGAGGAAGAGGGCTGATGGACAGCTGGCATGTCTATAGTCTAGGGTATTCTTTAGCAGCTGCTGGGGATCACCAACTCCAGCTGGCCAGCATAGTGCCTGGTATAAAATAAGGCTCAAGGTGTGTTTGTGGAATGACTGAATGCCCCAAGGCCTACCACACTCCCCACGCCTTCTCCTCAGGGTAGATTCTTCATGAGGGAGTGAGACTGCAGACTTGGTGAAATCCCCAAGGGCAGCGTGCAGGTGGTGATGTTCTGTCACTCATCAATGAGAGGGTGGGAAGAGGGAGGTGGGAGCTGGGGCCTTGAATGTGAAATAAGGCAGCCAGTCAAGGACCCTCTCTCCCTAGTCAGACCCGGCCTGGCAGCCAAGCCAGGTCACCCCCAAGTCTCTGTTTAAACAAGCTCCCAGCCTGCTCGTTGCATGGAAACAAGTGCCTGCTCTTGTTCCAAAGTGACGTGGCCGCCCTCTTCAGCACTGTTTGTTTCAGCCTAAAGTCCTGTCACAGGCCTGACTTCTGACTCGCCCTGTTTATCTCTCTCTCCTCTGTCAACTCATTACTCCCAAAGGCCAGGACTGCATTTCCAGGGCTTGTTTACCCAGAGCAGAGGGACAGGGAGAGACAACAGACAGAGAGACAAAGGGAGAGGGGCTTGGAGACCCAAGGAGGTCACAAGGAGGATGGGACGGGCGGTTGTCCTCAGACTCTCTCCTACCCCCTCTGTAACACCTGCAGCTGGTGCTAGAGTAGCTACCGGAGGCCAGCTAGCCATGTTACTTTTTTCTTTTAAATCATTTTGAGAGCTCTTTTAGGAAGATGAAATGCTCTCATCTACTCATCATCAGACATGTATTTAGTGCCCACTACGCTTGGAGACCTGCTCTCTCCATTCCGACAGTGTGAGTTGGGTGGGAGCAAAATGGTGGGTGCACCGAGTCCTGAAGTGGGAACTGGAAGACTGAGGTCTAGCCACAGCCTTCATTGTGTCATTCTGGCAAGTCAGTGCCTACCTCTGGCTGCCTCATCTGTGAAATGGGAATAACAATACCAACCTCCCAGGGACAGTGTGGTGACTTAATGACACAGTGTCCATGAAAACCCTAAGCACCAAAAGATATTTGTTTGTCCTCTTTGTACTTCCAGGTCGTGGTAGAGAGGGGGCAGGAACCCAGGAAGCTGGGCTCTCTTTCCCATACTTGTTTTTCCCATAAGGAGAAACATTTGTTGTTGAGTACCAGAACAAGTTACTATTGAAGCTCCCTCAAAAGCCTGGTTCATATGTTGGGGGTAGAAGGATGGCCCACAGACTATTTCACTTCAATTGAAAATCATTTTAATTTTGCAAGATTCTTTTCATAGTTTTGAGCCAACCAAACCTTTTTAGAGTCTCAAATATGTTCCTTGGCCCTGGGCATGACGCCCATAGTGAGCCCAAATGGATAAAACAGTCTCTGCCTGCCTCCAAATCCCCACCCCGGTTTATTTGTGAAACAGATATAGGATTTTCCAGGACTGTGGGATATCCCCCAAAACAAACAGGAATAACTGGAACGTGGAATATAGATGGGAAAGCATGGCTCATGTGCAATGCAGAACCAAGAAACCTGATCAGTACAGACAGTTCTGTCTCTCCCTACCCCAAACACTTCCCCAGTTATCCAGAGATCTGTGTTCACTTTTCACTTTTAGTAATTTTTAAAAAGAAACATTCCAGTTTCAATACTGCCTAACCCCTGCCATATTCAAAACCTTTCATAGCTCTGTCTGCACTGAGGTACAGGAGGAAAGAACCAGTCATATAAAATTGGTAGCCTTGGGGACTTCTGGGAGTAGAGGGTGTGTTTTGTTATTATTTCGATAAAGGGTAGGGTTTTGCCCTTTGACCCTCTGTTCCCAGCAGACAGCACAGATTCTGTAGGTCTCTTCCCTAGAGAACCTGCTTGGGAAGGTTTGGGAGATGCCAGCAATGTCCCAAGGACCGTCTCCCTGGGGAAAGGAGTCAGGCCCCTTCCTGCTCCAGTCTCTACTGCTGACAAGAGGAAATGTTTTAAAGTTCTCAATTCCAGCCAGGCACAGTGGCTCATGCCTATAATCCCAGCACTCTGAGAGGCTGAGGGAAGAGAACTGCCTGAGCCCAGGAGTTTGAGACCAACCTGGGCAGCATGATGAGGCCTCATCTTTACAATAAATCAAAAAATTAGCCTGGTGTGATGGCACATGCCTGTAGTCTCAGCTACTTGGGAGGCTGGGGCCAAAGGATCACCTGAGTCCAGCAGGTGGAGGCTGCGGTAGCCATGAGTATGCCACTGTACTCCAGCTTGGGTAGCAGAGTGAGACTCCAACTCAAAAAAACAAAAATAAAAAACAAAGTTCTCAAGTCTGCTCACACCCACAGCAACAAGTTCGTTGCATCTGATCCTAACAACTCTGTATTTTAGGTGCCAGACTCAGGAAGGTCCTTGACTTAGCCAAGTTCATACTGCTGCTAAGGGGCGGGACTAAATTCCTGCTTTAGTGCTAGCTGACCAGCTCAGCATGGTGTGCTGGGCTTCTGATGGTGCTGCTTCCGGTTTCACCTCTGGCTCCGAGGAGCTTTGTGGGAAAACGCCCCTTGGGGTGAGGGTGGAGCCCCCAGGTAAACCTGGGAGACAGCAGTACCACAGAGGGGAGCAGGGGAGGATACTGCAAGGACATACATCTGTGCACACACGAGGCAGGGGTGGGGTCCTAGGAGGGGGTACATGCAGGACCCTGATTTTCCATGTTCCCGGCAGAGACCCCAAGAGCCAGCACCCACAGCAGGGATTCCAGGAGCAGAGTCAAAGAAGAGAAAGAATCCCAAAGCCAGGGCTGGCTGGGCCAGTTCTCCGGAACTTGTCAAGCATGATTCTTCCTTCTTAGCCTCCTGGGTGGAGACAGGACCTAGGGCCCCTGCTCTGTCATTACCTAACCAGGCTCCCCACCCTAGTGCCTCCAGTTCCTCAGAGAGGCTGGTCTTGAACTCCTGAACTCTGCACTTCAGGGCGGGGATGCTGGGGTGGAAGAGGGAAGGCGGACACAGATAAGGGCTCCCAGTCTGAGCCCTGAAAATAAAAACCTGCCTTTGCCCACTTCTCCTGGCCTATTCCCAGCTGCTTGGGCCATTCTCTTCACAGCTGGGAAGCTTGGGTCAGGGGCCCAGGCAGACTCAGGCAGAGAATGTTTTACAGTACAAATGAAGTGAAGATCCCCCTGTGTGTACAGCACCCTCTCAACCCTGCTCATTCAGTCAGTCTCCCAGCCAGTGTGCAGGAGGAAAGCGGAGTGACCGCTCATCCAACATGCCGACTCTCAAGCCTGCTGCCCAGGCATCTGTCTCTTCTTATGGCATTTCTGGATCTGTTCCCAGCCTCATGATCTCAGGCCCCTCAGTCCCCCTTCTTTCTCTTAAATATGCGGCACTACTCAAGGCTCTAGGTGGCCACCAGAATAGAAGGGCCCAGAGCGAATCCTCAGGGGCTGGACTGGATCGTCTCAAGAATGTTAACGTGACGTTGTCTGGCAGAGAGCAGTGCCCCAGCAGCCAGGATGAAATGGGATGAGGTCTGGAATACCCCCCTCCCCCTCCCAGATGCCTAGGAGGGCCCCTACCTGTTGCTGCTGGAAGTGCAGCAGCTCCGCAGGGCTCATCTCGCCATTGCTGTCTGCGCCCGTGGCCACATCCCTGCCCGTGCCACTTGTGGCCGTGCCTGTGGCCCCACCACCGCCGCCATCAGTTTGCCCGGAGAGGCTGCCCACGCCGTTCTGACCAGACGGAGCTGACCTGATTGTCTCCGAGGCAGATTCCACCATCATGTCGCTCTAGTGGGACCTGGAGGAGGAGGAAGAATGTGGGGGGGGCAGCTAATGTTAGAAACTGGATAGGCAGCAACTGATGCCCCAACAACACCACCATCACCACCACCACCACCACTGAATGCACCACTGAATGTACCACTTCCTCCAACTCCCATCCCCAGTCCTAGGACAGGTCCTCCTCTTTAACTTCCCAATGTCACCTCTCCCCTAGGACTGAGTAAGGGACAGTTTCAGACCGAAGCTAGGCCTCCCCACATTTCCTCGAACTCCGGCTGCGGAGGAGAGGAGATGAAGCCCTTATACTGCTCCTTAAGGTCCTAAACCTGTTCTGGACTTTCTCTCCTGGCCAGAGTCTTAAGGGGAGTAGGAAGAGGGCAGCAGCTGGACCAAGGAAGCAAAGACAAAAGAGTTCTTCACCAAGGACTCACCATATCGCTCCCCTCAAGGGACTCTGTTCCCTAGGTAGGGAGTTCCTCTAGGGCAGCGCCTCCTGCTCCAGGCTGCCAAAGCCCCTAATCAACATTTGTTCTATAATAAAAATGGCTGCCACGTGGCCAGCACCGACTAGGAGCCAGACATTCGGCTGGGGTATCAATGAAGGAAACCCAGGTGCCACTTCCCTTTTTAAAGCCCTTAGCTCAATGCCCAGTCCAAGAGTAGATGTTCAGTAATATCTTCTTACTCTCTACAGGCACCATGTTTCCCCCTTACAAGAACTGTGGGTACTAGTTACCATGCCAGTTTTACAGACGGGAAACTGAAGGTCCAGAGAGTTACATATTAAGGCCAAGAGTCAAGATCTGAATTCCTCACTACCCCAGAAATGCCTCTTAAGGAGGGGCTGAAACATTCCCTGCAAGACAGGGTATGTCTGCCACAGGGCAGAAACAAGAAGGAGGCTTGAGTTTTTCTCAACTCACGGAGGTTCCAGTATTTCAGGGGGTTTATCCACACAGATTGGAATGAAGATGTGGGAACTTCAGCATGCAGAGCAATTCTCAAATTCTGTGGGTTCCCCAACCACCCCAGAGCCATAGTCCCTTAAGAGGAACATGGATGTCAAACAGGCCATGATTGCTCATAGTCTACCACTGGTTTTCTTTCTTGTTTTTTTTTTTTAAGTTGGAACCTCATTCTGTCACCCAGGCTAGAGTGCAGTGGCACTCTCGTGGCCATTACAGCCTTGACCTGCTTGGCGCAGGTGATTCTCCTGCCTCAGCCTTCCAAGTAGCTGAAACCATAGGTGCACACCACCATGACTAGCTAGTTCTTTTATTTATCATAGAGAAGAGGTCTCACAAAGTTGCCAAGGTTGGTCTCAAATCCCTGTACTCATGCAATCCTCTCACCTCTGCCTCCCAAATTGCTGGGATTATGGGTGTGAGCCACTGTGTCCAGCTTCTACCACTGGTTTTTGACACATCTTAAACTCCCTAACCCTCAGTCCTGGTCTGTGGTAGTGCAACATTCCTCAGGGGATTGGTTCCAGGACCCGTGTGGACACCATAACTCTCAGATGCTCAGACCTTGCAGTCAGCTCTGCAGAGCCTGTGGAGACAAAAGTCAGCCCTCTGTATCCACAGGTTCTGTCTCCCACAAATGCTATATGGTACTTTCGACTATGGTTCCTTGAATCTGTGGATGCAGAACTTGCAGAAAAGAGAAGGCCGAAGCCGGGCTCGGTGGCTCAGCCTGTAATCCCGTGTCTTGGGAGGCTGAGGTGAGTGGACTGCCTGAGCCCGCGGGTTTGAGACCCGCCTGGGCAACTTGGAGAGACCTCATCTCTACAATAAAATAAAAAAATCAGCCAGGCATGGAAGCACATGCCTGTAATTCCGGCTACTCAGAAGGCTGAGACGGAAGGATCGCCTGAGCCCAGCGGGTTGAGGCTGCAGTGGCCGGGAGTGGCCACTGCACTCCAGTCTGGGCAA
>NW_007249851.1:1267565-1274933 GCF_000164805.1 Carlito syrichta
AAAAAAAAAAAAAAAGAGAAGGCCGAGTATATTTAATCCTAGTCTCTCAAATCCTTTGAGTAAACAAAATAGCACATACAAGGCACCTGACAGAGCAAGTCCCCGATACTGAAGACCTTGAGGCTCAGAGGAGTCAAAGACTTGGACCAAATCACATAGAAATCAAGGAGTAAAAACCACAGGCACACCCAGCAAGGAACATGGAAGCCAGCCAGGTTCTTTCCTCCCTGCTTGATCCCTTTTGGCCCAGGCAGACCCCATAACCACATGGTCTCCCTGATCCATAGGTGGATGAGGGTCTTGCAGGTAACAGACAAAATAAACTACAGGGACAACTGAATCTCCTTAGTTCTTTCCTCAAGGCATCAGCTCCCAAGAGCAGCTCTCTCCCAAATTGTCTCCTTTCACTCCAGAACTCTTTTCTGTCACTCTACTAGGCCATTTGCTCAGCTTTTATCCCTGCTGGAAGCAAAGAAGGGGGAGAAGGGGGAGTGTGAGAGCATGGGGGGTGCATAGAGAGCTGCTGGGGGTCTACAGGGAGCCACATCCCTGTTCCTGTGACCCCTCTCCATCTGTGTGGCCTTGTGGGTACCCCGTGTGGGAATTTCTCTATATGTTCCTAAGGGCTTGCTCTGCCCTCAGCTGCTGCTCCATTCCTGGGATCTGAGAGGAGCTGGGTATGGGTAGGATGGGAGTGACGGGTTTGGAAGAGATTGAGCACTTGGTCTCAGGCCTTAATGGCCGTGTCAGCCTGAGGGCTAGTGGCTGTGAAATGATGGATGGGGCGGGCGTCATCCTCCACTCGCCACAGCACAGGGCTCCAGTGCCCTCCCCCGAAACCACCCAGCCAGTAGGTTACAGGAGCGCCTTCCCCCACACAGGCCTGAGCCTCAACTGCGTGAGGGGGATGGGGAGACAGCAGGGACCACTCGGCTCTCCCTCTCCCTCTCCCTCTCCGCCAGCCTTGGCCCTGCTGGTGGTGAGCAGCTGCCTGCCCTGATTCCAAGTCTAGCTTCTCTGAGATCTGAGAACTCCTAGGCCCCAGGGGACAAAGACCACAGCCTCAGGGGTGTATGCACTCACAGGAGAAAGGAAAGAGAATCTGGCAGTTACTTCCTTTGGCTAAGAGAGAATGCTCCCCTTCCAACACTCACAGGAATACCATAAAGTTGTAGATCAGACGGTAAGTTTGGGAAAAGAGAAAAAAAAGGAAGAAAGGATGCAGATAGAGGAGCTCCTTTCTTTTCTTTTTATTTGGGAGGGGGATGTACACAGCAACACCCAGTGAACAACATAATTGCTGCAATGTGGTGTGTAATAATAGCTATTCAAGGGCTGATCATTCATATTAAACAGGGTGAAGCAAGCCTCTCATTTGCATGCTTGAGATTATATGCATTTGAAAAGTCATTTCCGCAGGGTGTATGAATGGCATTAATTCCCATGTGGCACACTCTGCCCCCTCCCAGAACCTTCACCCTGCTGACACACACCCATACCTCCTTCCACGCTCCCTGCCCACCCACCAGCACTCCCCCCCAAACCTGCAGAACAGGCACTCCCAAGCACTCTCCGAATTCTCACCTCTGCCCTGGGACACCTACCCTCCAAGCACACCAGCAGCCTCCTGCCACTTCTCCACAGCGTGTGGCAACAGTACTGGGGTGTTCCCTACACTGTAGGTAAGCAGGCTCTGGGTGCCTGGGGCCCAGCCAGCTAGGGACAGAACAGGGTGAGGTGCTGGGGGCAGGTCTTGATATCAGTGCCCTGTAACTACAAGGGTGGGATGTGGGAGAGGAAACCAGTGTCCATGGGAGCCTGAACTTGAGCTAAGGAGAAGGCAGTGGTCTGGGGTCAGCTACAAACCAGTTGTGAATCCTTTGCTTTTCTCTGCTGGGCCTCAATTTCCCCACCTCTGTTTGAACAGGTGGTCTTGAAGGTCTCTTTTGATTTTGGAGCCCCAGGGGTAAAACTCCCTAGTCCAGCACGTGGACATGAAGCCACAGTACTTCGGATCTGTTAGAGTCACGGCTGTGGGTCCTTTTGCAAAGGACTTCAGCCAGTGTAGACCTGAGGTGCTAGCTCCTGCACTAAGGGTACACCAACCAGGAGCCCCTCCTCCCTTCTCCACACATCTCTACCCTCCCAATCCAGGCTCCTCCCCCAGTCACCCAGTTCTTCAGCAGGAGCAGCTGAACACCTGCAGAAGAGAAGGGGAGAAGCTCGGAGAATTAAACCATATGGTTTCCGGGCCCACTGTGTGACTTTGGGCAAGTCCCTGCCCCTTGTCCAAGGTACTAGGCTGCTCTTTCTTCCTCTAAACCCACCGGTGAGGAGAGGAACAGAAATCTTTCTAGCGCTAAAACTGGGGCTCTCATCACCCACCCCAGACTTCCCAGACCCCTCTCCTACCACATCGTGGGGATAATGGAGAGAGCACTGGGGTCTGAGTTATCTTGGTGGGTTCAGCATTTCTGTCTGAGACTCAGGTCCTTCATTTAGGTAGGTGTTCAGGGTTCACCGTGGGGGAGCAAGGGCACCTCGGAGCCTTGGGTAGGCCCCAGCCTCCTGCAGGTGCCCTCGGAAGGAAGCTGGGTCACAGCCCCGACCGCCTCTTCCGCTCTGGGAGAGTCTGTGGGCCGCTGGGGGCTCCCACTTCCCCTGAGGCTCTTGACTCTTCGAAGAACCCCGGCGGGCGGGTGCGCAGCGGGGGAGCCCTTGGAGCTCGCCGGTCCCGCCCTCCCCTCCCTGGCCGGAAGTGACGAGTTCACCTACCTTGGGGCCAAAGGGGGAATCCTAAGGCTGGGGTACTTTTTGGGAAGGAGAAAAGAGACAGGGAGCTCCATAAGCGGAGAAACCTTTTGTGCCTTTTCGCGGGCCCATATGGCGTAGCCAGTATTAATTACCGTCGCTTTTTAATTAACAATCGCTTAATCTGAGCCGTAACATTTGCCACGACACCCCGCGCCACTCCGCGAACCCGCGCCGCCCGCCCTGCCAACTCATCAATTAATTTTTATTGACGTTTTCTTCCCCAAACAGGCACAATACCAGGGTTTTCCAATTAACACCTCTGCGATCTCTAATTAGTGCAATTAACAGACTGATGGATGCCCGGAGTTTACCGGCGAGGGAGAGAGGGAGAGAGGGAGGGAGGGAAGGGGCGGGTCGCCCCCAGCGGGCTCTGGGGGGCGCGCGCGCCTCCCGCCAGGCGCACTCGTGCACACGTGGAGCTGGAGTGCGGACGCGGCCCTAGCTCTTAAGGGAGACACCAGTAAGGGCATCACCGCAGGTGACCTGTACCCGGGTGGCATTTTGAGTTCAAATAAGACACCGTTTCCAGCTCTCCAAAAACCTATAATCTAGTCGTGGCAGAACCGTGACAACTGGTATCTAGCTCCAGCTCATCACCAACTTATAGACTGGACTTGGGACAAGTTACTTCCCCCCTTTTCTCCTCTGTATAACGGGGAGAACTGGACTAGATGTAGTTATCTATTCTCTAATTTATAATTCCAAGGAAGGAATTAGGAAACAGACTGCAATAAAAGATAAAATGCCTTAAAATATAGTATCACGGAGTAGGAGGGGAGAATGATGCACCAAAAGCTAAATAAGAGGACTGCAAACCTGAGTACATCAGAATCGCCTTGGAGAACTTGTTAAAACACAGATTACTGGGCCGTAATCCCAGAGTTTCTAATGCATGGCTGGAGTAGGCCTGCGAATCTACATCTTTAAAAAAAGTTCCCAGGTGATGCTGACGCTGGTTGTTTGAGGCATCCAGGCTCCAAAGAAGAAAAAAACCTCAGTTATTAGCTTCCTGGTAGTCAAAACTAGACGGTCAATCGCCAAAGGCCATTCATTCACTCAACATGTATTCAGAGCCCAATTAAGCTAAGCATTGAGACTCTATCCACAGGAAAGGGAAATGTTATCCCTACAGAACAAACCAGTGTAGCAGTGTCTTAGATGCTTTGAGAACTTTGTTTTATGTAAAGGACTCAACAAGGCCAACTTGTAATAACACAGATTCTATCTCCCCCACCCCCCAACACAGATTCTATCTCCCCCACCCCCCAACTTTTTTTTAAGTTTAGCTACTAGTGGAGCTTTAGCCATGAACAAAGTTATGCTTCTCTCTCCTCCAATGGCTGGCCAGGAGCACATTTCACCAGCAATGACTCTTCATCCATTCATTGGTTCAACAAACATGTAAGTACCTACAATGTATATCCGAACAGAGCAGGACACAGGCCTTTTGGTGCTTATGTTCCCATGAGGGGAGGTAAATGATAAATAAGGATACAAATAAACAGATAAGCTCAAATAAGATAAATTCTATCAAGTGTGCATATAGGGAATAAGCAGGTATCTAATTTAAACGGAGCAGGACATGGAAGGCCTTCTCTTTTGAGGAAATGGCATTTATGCTTAGATATGAAGGAGGAGGTATTGGCCAGGTAGAGTAAACACTGAATGGAGGGGGGAAAACATGCAAAGGCCCTTATTTAACAAGAGAGGTCACTAGTTTCAGATTTTTTTCAGAGCTAGAAGTCTGTAGAACAAATACATTTCTAGATTATATAAAAAGACTCACACATGGGTACCACATAAATCAGAGTGTGAGGATACCTTATACTTCCATCTTTCTCTTTCTGTTCCTTTCTTTTAGCCCTCCAGCTATCAGATCTCACTTGTATCAAGGGACTGAAAGCAGAGGCTTTTCAGAGCAATGAGCACTGGCCCTAAGAGTAACTGAAGGAGGCTTCTCAATCCAAGGGCCCAGAGTCCACCCTCCCCTATTCAGTACTGGCCCCAGAAGCCCACTGGTTTCAGGCTCCAGGTGAGGGAGGGCTCTAGGGCAGGGGCCACTTTGGGCCTTGGGCTTACTTATCTAGCCATACATTTCACTATCCTACCTGCTAACCCTTTTCTGGCCTCTTATTGCTTTTGTGACAATGAGCAGTGAAGTCAACAACCTGAGTCTTGGTTCCCTTATATCTAATATGGGGCCAATGTCAATAAACCTTTCCTCCAGGGTTGCCGTGGTATCAAATAAAACACAGTGCATGAAGAAGACATTCAGAGAAGGGTAGTAGTTATAATTATAGGGGCCCAGAAAATTCTGCTACGACCAAACTCTGAATGGGTTATGCTTTAAAAATTGATCCCACTTCCCTCTCCCAGCTCTTGGTTCAACAGTTGGGAAAGATGAAGCAGGACCCAAGGGTTAGAATGTTGCTATAGTTCCAAAATGGGTCCTGAAATCAGAGCTGGGTGGGTGACTCATGCAACTGCTGGCTCTCTGATCAGGCCAGCAGTTTTCCTCCCAAGCTCTGTGAGTTCCAGAATAAGCTTAATCCCTCTCCAAGCCACTGCACTCTCTTGTACTTTGGAGTCCCCTTGTGTAGGTCAGAGGCTGACACCCTGGACTTCCCTCTACACCCCTACCTCTGCCTGAGTATCTGGCTTGGGATTCTCCCTAAATGACTGTGACACCCTATGAGCTACTGGCCCCAACTCTAGGGACCAGTCAAGCTCTCTTAGCACAATATTTCAGTGCATGAAGAACTTGGTACAAGTGGCAGGGCAAGAACGTGACTATCTAAAGGCCTTTAATTTGGAAGGTGAGCCATCATCCTGTGCTGTCTGTTCCAGATACTCGCCCAAGTTTCAAATAACTTTATTTCCTAATCCAAAAAGTAACAGACATCTTGATAGAAGATTTTGAAGAAAACATAGTATAAGGAAAAAATAGGCTATGCTCAGTGGCTCAGCCTGTAATTCCAGCACTTTGGGAGGCTGAGGTGAGTGGACTGCCCGAGCCTGCAGGTTTGAGACCCACCCGGGCAACTTGGTGAGACCTTGTCTCTACAATATATCAAAAATTAGCTGGGTGTGGTAGCGTGTGCCTGTAGTTCCGGCTACTTGGAAGGCTGAGGTGGAAGGATTGCTGGAGCCCAACAGGTCGAGGCTGTGGGGGCCGGGAGTGTGCCACTGCACTCCAGTCTTGGCAATAGAGTGAGACTCCAACTCAAAAAAAAAAAAAAAAAAATAGAGGCCAAGCACAGTAATCTCAGTACATTGGGAGGTCAAAGCAGGAAGACTACTAGAGTCCAGGAGTTTGAGACCAGCCTAGGAAACATAGGGAAACGTCATGTCTACAAAAAAAAAAAATTTTTTTTAATGAGCTGACTGTGGTGGTGTGTACCTGTAAACCCAGCTACTTCGAGTCTGAGGCATAAGGATTGCCTAAGCCCTAGAGGTCGAGGCTACTGTGAGCCATGATCATACATACCATTGCACTCCAGCCTGGGCAACAGAGTGAGACCCTGATTCAAACAAAAAGAAAGGAAAGAGAGAAAGAAAGAAAGAAAAGAAAAGGAAGGACGGAAGGAAGGAAGGAAGGAAGGAAGGAAGGAAGGAAGGAAGAAAGAAAGAATAGAAAAGAAAAGAAAAGAAAAGAAAAAAAAACAGCGTACTCATAATCCTACCACCCAGACATCCAGCCTCTTGGGATATACACCCTGTCCAGTCAATTCACTTTCACTCTCTTTTGGCATATAAACATTTACAAAGTGAAACTGGGGTCATAATCTGTACATGGTTTGAATTTTCCTCTTTTTCCACTCAGCACTTACTATCATAAGCATTTCCACATGACATCAAATATTTTTAAGCAACAGTTTTTAATGGTCATACAGTTGCCTGAATGGGCCACATGTTTCGGAATTTACTTAGCCAAACCCCTAGAGTTAGACAGTAGGCTGTTACTATGTTTTACTATGACTCTGCAGTAAACACCTTTATGGAAACAGGATACTCTACATTTTTTACTATTTGCTTAAGATACAGGTTTAGAAGGTGGAATTGCATGTTTTTAAGGCTCCTGATATTTGTATTCCCTAACTGCTACCCATAAAATTTGTACCAATTTTGCCTTCCCTTCAACCAGTCCCCCACATCTCAGAAGACACTCAGGCCCTCATCTTTTTAGCAATTTCTCTCAGTTCTCCTCAGCTCTTTCTCCAGATTCTTAGATCCTGCATGAGGCATTCAAAACTCACTACTATAGGCCCTGTCAAGTCTGGGTGAGCTCCCTGGGCTCAGTGGGGCAGTGGGCCTTTACCTGCAGCTATACTGAGCACGGTGGGCACTGGGGTCTGGACAAATAGAGGTGAATAAAGCACAGCCCTTGCCCTGGGGGACCTTACAATGGAGAAGAGAACTGGTAAGTTTTCCTTCTAAGACATCAGAATCACCTAGGGAGCTTTAAAAAAGCAAGCCGGGCTCGGTGGCTCAGCCTGTAATCCTGCGCCTTTGGGAGGCTGAGGTGAGTGGATTGCCTGAACCCACGGGTTCGAG
>NW_007249851.1:1274953-1283940 GCF_000164805.1 Carlito syrichta
CAAACCCATACCTAGGCCCCACCTGAGGTCAATTAAATTGAACTCTTCAAGGAGTGGGACCCAGACGCAAATATTTTAAAAATCTTTTCCAAGAATTCTCAATTCCACGTGTAGCCAGGGCTTAGAACCTCTGCCCACACCCTCTACCCTCACCCCACAGACACACAACTTTACAAATGTTAGGTTTGACACTGGGAGGGGGGATTTGGGAGCCTAGAGGGAGTGGGAGTGCTCTGGAAAGGCTTTCTGTAGGAGGTGACGTCTGAGCTGAAAGCAGCAAGCCTTCAAAAACAATTTGTGAATGCATTTTATTCTTAATAACAACCATTCCAACTCACAAAGTCTCCAAAGCTCTTTGCCATACCCTGTCCTTCCCCTTTCCACCATGCTATTTGTGCTCATTTTGACAGAGGAAGGAATCACACTTTAAAGAAGTCGAGTACTTGACAAGGTCACCTGACTGCTAAGTGGCTGAGCCAAACAGAAGAAACCAGGTGGTTCTCCAGATTCCCAAACCAGTGCTCTTCCCCACATCCCACCTCTGCAGTGGCCGGGCCCAGAAGGCAGTCATTCAGGAATCCAAACCTCTCCTCTCCTCCCCACCACCACTGCTCTCCACTTTACCTTTTTACTAGCTCTGGTCCCAAAATGCTCCCACCAGGCTACAGCAAGGTGGCCTCCCTCAACACCCCTTCCTACTACCAAGACCAAAAAGGAAGAATTAACAAGAAAGGGGGGGAAAAAAGAAAGAGAACCAAAGATCCCACTCCATCTCATTAAGAAAGTAAACATAAGAGCCATCTAAGTGTCTAATTAAGCTTCTAATTAGTCCCTGCTTGTTACTAATGCAAATTAGATTACTCCGCTTAACTACAGCATGTCCACAACACCCTTGTTAATTGCGGCCTTTTGAAATTAAATTACTCCCTAATTAGCATATCAAAGCCATTGATTCGGAGCTGGGAAAGATGAGGGCAAGAGGAGCCGAATGCCAAGTTTGGTTAATCAGAGATGGCTAATTAAATAGTGATGTCTTACGTGGGGGGCCTGCTGGTTAAGTGGTAGGGGCAACTCGCCCAGAGCCAGGATGGCCATCTGGAGCCTGGTGCCGGTAGTGCCCTCAGCACCAGAGGCTCTTGTGGGCACAGGAGGGACTCCAGTGGGCCTGGGACAAACCACAGGGTCTGGTCCTTCCTGGGCCCCTGGCTGTTCTGCCTAGCCTGCACCTAACATACTCTGACCCTTCATCTCCCCAGATGATTTCTAGGTGTGGCTTTCATGGTGATTTTGGGCATCAACTCCGGGTCATCCAAAACACAGCCACATACACAAAGATTCAGCGTCCTTTTACATCTCTCTCCCTGTTCCAGGGTGAGTTACAGAAAGGTGACTTCTGCCTTGTTCTTTTCTAAGACCTCACCTGTGGTTCTGTTCTTGGCAGAAAGCCCCTCCTGCCCCAACAAAAAGTACACAAAGAAAATAAGTTTGGGAGGCATGTAAAAGGGTGGTGACTTTTGTAGAGGGGCTTTCCCAAGCAGGAATGGGCTGGTTTCAGCTTGGAACAGGCCCCTGAAGACACAGGTCTTATTATTTCCTCCATGGTAGAAAAGAGAAAAAGAATCACCCACAGTCATCAGTTAAATAGTTGTATGGGAATTAGATTTGGGTCAGGGTGTCCTTATAGATCTTTTCTGAGCTCTTGTGTATAGACTCAGCAAAGTCTTTCAGACACCCTCCCCCTCTAGATTTTCCTTGAAGAATATTGAGGGCAGGCAAATCTCTGTCAGAGCTGTTAACCAAAATGCCCTCAGGGGCTAGGCTGATCAGCTAGGAGGCCAGGTAAGAAGTGGATGACAGGCTGAATGCTGTGGCTCACACCTATAATCTTAGCACTTTAGGAAGCTGAGACAAGACCTGAGCCCCGGGGTTCGAGACCAGCCTAGGCAACTTGGCGAGACCTGTCTGTACAATAAATCAAAAAATTAGCCGCGTGTGGTGGCACACACTTGTAATTTCAGCTACTTGGAAGGCAGAAGTGGAAGGATCGCCTGCCATGAGTGTGTCACTGCACTCCAGCCTGGGTGACAGAGTGAGACCTTGTCTCAAAAAAAAACAAAACAAAAACAAAAAGAAGTGGATAACACAAGGAGGCAGCTGCTAGTCAATCGCAGTCTAGCCTTACCACACAGAAATGTGAACTCAGTGTTGACATGGTTTGGGCTTTTCAAAAGCAGCCCAAGTGGGGATATTTACGTAAAATTTACCATTCTAATGAACTGGTTTTGGGTCAGCCAAACACAAGTATGAAGTTAGCCAATTTGTGACCTAAGCCCTTATGACCAGCATTCCAGAAAGACAGGTTCCAGTTAACTGCATGACCCTGGGCAAGTCATGTCACCTCTCTGGGCCTGGGTCCTTCAGCTGTCAAATGAGAGTGATAATTATCACTACCTGGAGAACCTTTCGGGGTTGTTTTGGGGATTAGAACAAGGAGGTATGTGAAACTGCAAAGCCCAGTTCCTCAGTCAGGGTCAGGTGACCACACAGTTTTATCTGCCACAATCCCCACCCCTCCACATTTCCTAATGGGGATATCTACTAGAACCTTCTTCTCCCACCTTCTCCACAGGGGGCAGAGCTAGAGCTTCCAGAGAAATGCTGAGGGCTTGTTCATGCAGCTGCCTGACCTGCCTACTGGGAAGCATGGCGGTATCATACACCTGTGCCCTCTACCCTACATTTAATAAATCAGCACTGGCAGGGGCAACAGCTGAAGAACTCTTCTAAAAAAGATGGAGCAAGAACAAAATTCTAATGGTTGACAGGTCCCTAGCTTGGTCCTTCTGTACCTCCCCTCCCCCCAATTAGGGTAGAGTCTGTCCCCAATCCTCCCTCTCCTAGTCTTCCTTTCTAAGTTTCTCACCAGTAGGCCCTGGAGCGGTCAGGGTCAGGGTCAGGGCCAAATTCCCAAAGGGCAAGATTCTGTTTATTTAAGGAGAGATCAGACAGGGCCCAGATGAGAGGAAGTCCCCCTGTCCCCAACCCCAGAAAGGGCAGATCCCAGCCAGTACCCAGTATCCATCCAAGCCAAACTGGGCAAAAGGACCCATAGCAGTGATTTAAAAAATAGGTGAAATTAAAAACAAGGCAGAAAAAAGAAACGTGGCGGGGGGAGGCTGTCCCGGTGTGAGGGGGAGGGGGGATGGCCGCGCAAAAGGGCCAAGCTGCAGCCTGCCTTGCAGAGCTCTCTCTCCCAACGAGATTCAATTAATTGATAACATGAGGCATCAAATTAATTTCTGGAGGATGTGAGATTCTGATGAAGGGAAATCTCGTCGATGGGGATCAGGCAGGAGGGGGCGGGCAGCGCCCCTTTTAATCAGGCTCCACCGCCTAATTGGGAAGGAGGAGACTTGCATGGGTCGCAGTGTCCCCTGCCCCAAACTCCACAGCGCCCCTTTCGGGAAGGACCCACGGAGGCTGTGGGCTCCCGAGGCTATCGCTGTCACTGTCAGAACAAAGAGGGTGTGCGTGGAGACCCTTCAGGTCTCTTCTTGCCTGGCTTCCAACCGGCAGCTTCAGGATGAAGAGACCAGGGAGAGGGGACTGCAGAAGACCCTTCAACATCAGTCAGAAGACAGTTCATGCCTGGTGGAAGAACCGCCTGAGCCCAGCAGATCAAGGCTGTGATGGCCATGAGCGTGCCATTGCACTCCAGCCTGGGCGACACAGTGAGACTCCTACTCAAAAAAAAAAAAAAAAAAGAAGAAGAAGAAGAAGAAAGCTCATGCCCAAGCATACACCGTGGGTGGCCCTCTCTGTGGCTAAAAAAAGGCCACAATGCCTGAGCTGCTTCCCTCTTCCAGCGTCCCAGGTCCTGGGTCCACAGTAGCGGCCCAAGCTGGCCCTACTGCAGTCATTTTCTCAGTGTGTGGTGAGTGTCGAAAACACCTGGCACTGTCCCTGAGCTCAGGTCTCAGACATCAAGGAGCTTCCAGCAACAAGCACAGCTGTACTCTCCGGAGCTCAGGGAAAAGCTTGCTGGGAGAGCAACCCAAATCCAATGCACTCAGCAGGGGAGGGGGACAGGTAGCCCTGGCTCTCAGAGAAAGAAATTCCAGAGGCTTCCTAAAGGAGGGATTCTCTCCACAATGAACCAACTCTGTACCCGATGTGGCCCAAATGTTGGAAGTGCCTCCAGCTCTGATCCAGAGACGCGGCAGCCTGGAGAAGCCTGGCACTTTGCTCCTCAAGTGCTTATGGCAACTGTCTCTTGCTGAGTCTCTCCCCCATATTCTCCCCAGCCACACCCATTCCCCCCAGGATGCGATGCACATCTGCACAGGGAACCCCAGAGAGGGAAAGCAGGAAGTGTGCCACTATCCTCTCTTGGACCAACTTCTTAAGGCCTGGGTCTCCTAGAAATGTTTTCCTAGCAATGTAAAGCCAGCCAGCTAGGAAATAGAATCCGAGGATGGCTACTCAGGCCTGCCTCGCTGAGGAAGCAAGAACAGAAGCCTCCTTACCCACCCTCCTCTAGTTTCACTTCACAAGGACCATCTTTAGGTGACACAAGTGTCCTGTCTCAGCTGGAGGTGTCAGGACCCATTTGAAAGATCTGTGTTCCCAGCCCTTGCTCCAATCCCGATTTCCCAAATTGCAAGTGAGACTTCTCTTATTTAATCCATCTCTTCTCCCAGCCCCTCCCTCAAGGTTTCCCACACAAAGTAGGTGCTCCACAATGTCTGCTGAATGAGCCTACTGAGTCCCTGGCTCCATTCCCTGAGTCACCCTGCTTTCACGATGCCATCATTTTGCTCCCCTAGTACTTGTAGTCGAAATTCTGAGTAACTTCTACCCCACCAGGCCTGCCACCTTAAACAAATGCCAGTGCCTCTATTCTACACACCTGCTTTGTCTGAGGAAAATCCTCCACCATCTTGCTCCCCTCTCCATTTACGTGGTAGCTCAGGTCAGGTGCCCTCAGAACCAACACGAGTGGGAAAGGAAACACCATGTACCTCTATCCTGCACCACCAACTGACCCCAGTCACCCTCCGGCCCCAGCTGCAGAAACTTCAGTTGGCCAGAGGATGGGGCCCAGGGAGGTGGGCAGAGCAGCTAGGATTCAGGACACAGGCTGTGGTTACCCCCCAGACAGGGAAGAAGCTGAAGAGCTGCACTGAAGGGACAGCCTGGAAAAGACCCTGGTCTTGGGAGGGGTCCTGGGACCAAGGATCAAGGCAAGGAAGGGCACTGGCCAGGTCACTCCTGGTCAGCTCAGGCGACACCCCACAGAAGCCCTGGCTCCACAGCCCAACCCCCCATGACCCTGTCCAGATGTGTACCTTCTGCACCGGGAGCTCCTGCTTGCTAGCTCAGGCAGCCATGCCCTGAGTCCTGAGTCCTGAGGAAAGAGGGTTCCGGCTGTGATCCGGGCTTGGCGGAACTGGCAGTGGGCTGAAGGTGTGTATTTCCAAGGAGAATCCTGGGAGGCAACACTTTAGAGAGTCGGCAACTTCAGGCTCAAGGGAAGTTTCTTTTTGCTTGAAATGACCCATTCAGTGGTAGGTTTCCAAACTGGTCCAAGACTTGCTGCCAAACGTCCTCCGTAAGGATGTGTAGGCTAGGACTTCCAGATCCTAAAAATCCCCCTTTTTTTGAGCGAGAGGGTACCAATCATCTTTCCTCCTCTGTGTCCTGGGGAATTCTCTCTCCCGTTTATGTCTGTCTCCATGAGCACCTCAGAAGTGCCTGGGGGAATGCTCCAGGGTTGTGTGCAGGTGGGAAACACCCGGTGTTGAACTCAGACACCCCTCCACCCCCTTAAAGGGAAAACAGAAAGATACAGTCTTCACACCAAAGGCAAGAGAGGAGGTCTGAGGGGGAGCTTGTGGAGGAAGAAGGGAGTAGTGGCAGCTCCTCCCATCCCTTCCCCCCACAGCAGAAGCTCAAGTCCTTCTCCTTTTACTGAGAATCGGGAGCTCCCCATTTTAGTCCCCAGTTCTGCTGCTACGTAGCTGTGTAGCCTCAGACAAGTCACCTCTTCTATCCGGGCTTCATTTTTCCAACTCATAAAATAAAGGTTACTACTCCAGTGTTTCCATTATTCAGCCAATGTGCGGCTAACAGTGCTGGTAGGCTGATAATAAAAGCCACCCTCGATCAGTACAGTACTACCCAGTACAGTACTACCCGTGCCAGGCACCATGCTAGGTACTTTACATCGGCTCTGTCATTCAAATCCCAGACGGACTCTCTAAGGTGGGTATTACTGACCTACTTTACAACATAAGAAAATTGAGGTTCGAAGAGCTTAATTAAGTTCCCCAGAGTCCCATCTCTATTGCCAAGTTCCAAAGCCTTTTCCACTCTGACACATGTTCTGCCCTGGGGAGGCCTCAATTCCTTGCTCTGGGTTCCAGAGTTCTGGAACCAAGTCTGAGGAAGCCATGTAAGCCAACAGAGCCTCGGAGTCCTGTCAAAAATAGTACCTGCCCTGCCTCAGTCTGGGGAAGCTGGGAGAGTGGTAAGATCTGAGAGAAGGGAAACTGTGAGGAGTTTCTTGGATGGAAGAAATTGTTATTTCACACAGTTCGGGCTATTAGAAAAGTAAAGACACTGTGCCTGTTTAGGATGGGAGTAGAGGGGCGTGCAGGGTGGGTGGAGAGATAGAAAACCGCCAAGGTGGGGGTGGGGTCAGCGAAGGGTTAACATGGAGGGAAAGAGGGGACACTACCATCAGGGAAAGACAAGCCTCTTGGGGAGATGACCCTTTCCCCCTTGCACCTCATATCTCTCTTCTGAAACAGACACCCTGTTCCCACCCTTCTCTCCCTGATGCGGTATCTTATCTGTCTCTCCTATCCCAACAACGTGAGGTCCAGAGGGCAGACCCCAGCCTTTACTACTTGGGCACCCCAGTACCCAGCCTGAGACCTGCCCAGGCAGAACAGGGGCTCAGCAAACATTTGCGGGAATTACTAGATCAAAAGAAACCCACCCCACTTCCCTCCCCAAGGAAGAGGTGTGTTTGGTGTAGGGGCTCAGCAGGATATGCACATTCCTGGCAAGAAGAAACCGACCTGCCTACAGCCAGAAAGAAAATCTTTGTCCAAAGGCAGAGAGAGGGGGTTGGAGGTGCCTTAGGTGTGAGGAGGGCACCTACACAAAAAGGTGGACCCAGCCTACCCTGCCCGGGGCATCTTCTAGCACCGGTGTCAGGCTTTTTCCTCCCTAGGGCTCAGGGGTTCCCCAACTCCACGACTCCCTGGAAACCTGCCCAGGACTGGGAGAAGGATAGAAAGCCCCACCCAGGCACCCAGTGCCAGTAGAGAAGGTTCCTGAGGTCCCCCTCAACTTAGTGCCAAGGCTGAAGCCAGGGTAAAGTAGGGCCTGAGGGTCCAGGCAGAGAGATCCAGACCTCACCCTGGACCTGGGGGTGTGGGGGGGAGGGGACACCCACAGGTGTCACCCCGCCCTACCGACTAGAACATGACACCAGATGGGGAAACCCCCAAACTCACAATCTCCTGATTCTCGGATCTAAGGGCAACAAGCTTGGGAGCCAGCAGCAAGCTGTCCAGGTAGCAGCACAGCACAGCCCAGGGTAACAAAAAGCCCCAGAAACTCGGGGCAAGACAAAGTTTCTCAAGTTAAAAAAAATAATAATAAAAGCCTGCAGACTTTGCCGCAGCGGTTTTCCGCGGGGGCGGAAAGAGGTTTTCTGAGGCCAGCGGCTCCTCTTCAGGCCGCTCGGTCTGCTGGGCCGGCCTTTGGTCCCTGCACCCACCGGCTGGTTCACCGGAGGTCGGGGGTCGAAGTGCCCAGTGCCCGCAGGGCCTTTCGGCCGAGGGGGCCATTCACTCCCGGTCCTCCGCGGAAAGAGAGCGTCAGGCTCCGTCGGCGGGACGGCGCAGACCTTCCCGCGGCTACAGGCCACACGCACGATCCCGCCGCTCCCTTTCTGAGGCGGGGAAGGGGGCACTCGGGCCTGCCCTAGCAACTGCCCCTCAGGCTGTGCTCCCGCGACCCCCGATCCCAGACGTGACACAATTCAGGCTGGGACGCATCCAGGCGGGTGCTTTGAGCTGGGATGAGGATGCTTAAGTTCGGGTAAAAACCCGCATTGGCCAAAATGCTTCTGGGCTTCCTCGGGAACCGCCGGAACGGCAGCTTCAGACTCAGTTGGCTCCTCCGGGCCCTCCACCCCTCACCCCAGCTCCGGGCACCTCGCTCAACCTGTGGGGAGACGGGGCTGGAGTGCTAGACCCGCGGTGATCTCCAGATGCCTTCAACACCAGGCGCCGCGTGCGTGAGGAATCCGGTCAGGCGCGGGTTGGCAAGAGAGGCCGGGCGCGCCCTGGGCTCAAGGTCTCTGGGTCCCGGTACCCTTTCCCCGTGACCTGGAGTCAGGGGTACGAGGCGGGTGTGTTCACGAGGTCACCCGAGTTGGGGAATAGAGGGAATCCGTCGCCGTCAGGGCCTCTGCCTCCGAATCCGTGTCTCGCGAAATTACACGGTCCTCTGTGGGGTTGGCCAGAACCGCAGGGCGCCCCGCGTTCTAGCGCCTTGGGTTCTGCTCGGACGCGGCCCAAGGAAGTTTGGCCTTGCTGGGGAGCGCGAGGCTGGAGCGGCGGCGGTCAAAGACGTGTTGGGAGATTTTCCAGGGGAGACACTAGAGTCCTCAGTGTGGGGTCCTGCTTGGTCACTCCGGGATACTTCCCTGGTGGCCTCCGGGCCCCTGCTGCTACCCTCTTCCCCCCCTACGTAATGGGCGGGAGCGCTCCCCAAAAGAGGCGAGTAGAGGTGCCGCCGGATCGTCCCCCACCCTCCACCTCCGGCGCACAAAATCACAGGGGCCATTTCCAGACGCTCTCAAGTCCCCAAGAAGTTTTACGCTCTATCTCTGAGCCGACTGAAGAATGGGAAAGGGGGTTGACCGGCCCCGGCAGTTCCGAGATGCGACCTTAGCAAGACAAGTCCCC
>NW_007249851.1:1284905-1287095 GCF_000164805.1 Carlito syrichta
CTCCGCGCGGGCCGGGGGCTCCGTCCGGCCGCCGGCCGCGCTGTCCGGTCCGCAGGGGCGGCCGGCTCCGGACTCCGAGGGGCTGCGACTGAGCCGGGGCTGCGAGTGCTGCGAGCGGGCGGCGCGCGGGCGGGGCGGGGGGGCGGGAGCGGGCGGGGTGGGGAAGGAGGGAGCGCGCGGAGGGCGAGGGAGGAGGGAGCGAGCGCCGAGCGGCGGAGGGAGGGGAGACCAACTTCTAGTGCTACCATAATTCGCCTAAAGCAGGTGCAGCAGCTTTCACCCCGCCCGGCGGCCGGCCGGGAGCCGGGACGACCACGTGGGCCAAACTTTAGGGGAGGGAAAACGGGAGCGTGGGGCGAAGACGTGGGGCTGCGGATCTGAAAAAGGGGGTAGGTGAAGAGCCCCCAGGGATTCGCCCCGGCCTCGGACTAATCCTACGGCGTGCTTTGCAAACCCCGGCCTCTCCCTGGAGTCTGGAGGTACGGCCAAGTCCTGCTCCCACACGGTTCACTGGTTCCCGGCTGGCTGCGCCCGGCGCGGGGAGTGGCCGGGGGCCCAGAGACCCGAGCCGGCGTCCGGCAGGGCTCTGCGGTGCCGCCCTCCTGCTCCCCACTGCGGGGGCTGGGGGTGGGCTTTCTGAGCCGCGGGTGGGGGTGGGGAGGCTCCTTCAGGGCTTTGTGAACGGTCACCCCCGAGCAGGCGCGCGCTGCCTCCCTCTGCGGAAGGGGAATTTCCCGTGAAGTGCTCTGCGAACCAGCGAAGAAGGGGCCCGCGGCCGGAGCCGTGCGGGCAAAGCGAAGTGCAAAGTCGAGGCAGTTATCCGGACAAATTAGATTGTAAACAGAACTCAGCGTCTCTGAGTACCGCTTTTGCCCTGAAGGATTGTGGTGGTGGCCATGGGGTGTTTGGCTTGGGAAGGGGGACATCTGGGTGAAGAAAGGCCTACCATCCAGGGGTGACCCACTCACAGACTCGTGGAAATCGCAGTAAATCCTTCCTTCCATCCTCCACACCGGAAACTCTGTGTGTTGGGGGTGGAAGAAGCAAGGGATACCTCAGAGAGCCTCAAAAAGTACCCCCACCCAGCCAGTGATGCCAGGTCCCCATGACCAAGGGAGGACTCTGCTGTGGCTCTCCAAGGATCTGCTGACCCCGTATCAGCAGGTGGACAAAGGCGGACACTGGATGAAGCAGGTGGACAAAGGCGGACACTGGATGACCCTTGTGTGGGAGTCTCGAGGTTGATGCTTAGTTGCCTGGAGAGAGAGGGTTTCTTGGAGAAGGCCCTTCCAATGGCCTTGAAAGAAGAGAGATCTCAGGGGGAAGGTTCCCTCTTGGATTGATCTCTGTGACTTATCCTGTCCCTTTCCTGTGAGTAGTTGTAATGTTAGTGACACCTGTTCAGGCTCAGATCTCACGTATTTGCCCTGTTGGGCAGGTGTGACAGGCCTACTTAGGACTTGGTAGAGCCTTCCAGATATCTAGGTGTGGAATTGTGGGGGGTGGACTGTAAGTGCCATTTATTTGGATATCACAGTGTCCTTTCCGGTGTAGCAATGGCCATAGCAATAACAAATAACAGCTAACATTTGAGACCTATTATATGCCAGGTATATTGACTCATTTCATCTTCACAATAACCTCATGAAGGAGATAGTTCTATTATCGCCATTTTACAGAGGAGGAAGCCGGGGCACAAAAAGATAGAGTCACTTGCCCAAGTTTACACAACTGGTAAATGATGGAGCCAGATTCTAACCAGGGCCACTTCAGTGACGGCAAGAAAGAAGCTCTGTAAAGTGGGACTGCCTGCCCATGGGTCATCTGAAGAGGGGGATGTGGTGGGAGAAAGAAAGCCCTAGGTAGTCTGACCAGATTTGTCCTCTGTGGAGAGCTAGCTCTGGTGGCAGTCATGGTGTGTGGGCAGTCCTTGACCAGGCCTGGAGTGGCAGGTTCCTGTGTCAGGCCAGCTGGACCAGTGACTATACCCTCCTTTTCTTTTTCTTTTTTTATTTATTTGAGTTGGAGTCTCACTCAGTCACCCGCTCCTGGCCACTGCAGCCTCGACCCGCTGGGGCTCCTGCGATCCTTTCGCCTCAGCCTTCCAAGTAGCTGGAACTACAGGCACAGGCTACCACGCCCAGCTAATTTTTTTGACTTATTGTAGAGATGAGGTCTTGCCAAGTTGCC
>NW_007249851.1:1287115-1293278 GCF_000164805.1 Carlito syrichta
GCCAAGTTGCCCAGGCGGGTCTCGAACCCGCAGACTCAGGCAATTCACTCATCTCGGCCTCCCAAAGCGCGGGATTACAGGCTGAGCCACTGAGCCCGGCCAGTGTGCCCTCCTTTTCATCTTTCATGCAGCAAAAGCTGAGAGTGGAGTCAGAACCAAGGACTTCAGTTTCTAAAGGGGGGAGGTGGAACGAGGTGACCTCCAATGGACTTCTGCAGCCCCATTCTGGCTGGTTCTCATACTCACTGAACCCTGTTCCCAACTGTCCTGCAGCCACCCTCCATACCTCCTACATCGGCTCACTTGCCCAAAGGGATTGCCCTGAGAAATACTTTGCTTTCAACTTACCCCTCATCTCCAGGCCAGTTCAGTTCCCAGCATCCCGTGAGTCCTAGCAGAGGGCTGAAGGGTGTTAAAAGACTCAGTCTTGTCCTCACCTAAAGGGCAAAGAAGAAAGCAACACTCCTTCCCCCCGGGGAAAGACACAGGACAAATGCCCCCAAATCAAAGAAACCAGTGCAAGAGCATCGTAAGGATGTTCAAAAGAGTAGCTCTTGGCTCCAAAGGGGGAGTGACTGGGAGCAGGCAGGAGGGTCCCCTTTCTGTCTTGTTCCTTCACAGGATTCAGGGCAGGTGCAGGTACTTTGGTGGTGGCAGGAACCCAGGCTCATGGCTTGGCCCTACTTGGGGGAGGGAGGGTTATAAGCACAGAGACTGGAATCAGGCAGCCTTGGGTTGAACTCCAGCCTCTGTCACTTACTAGAGTGTGTCCCGGGCAAGTTACATGATGTCTGAGCCTCAATTTCCTCACCCACAAAATGGGGACAGTGCCTCCTCAGGTGGTTGAGAGGGTAGCAAGGAAAAGCTCGCACAGCCTGGCGATCTGTTCCTGGTGTGCTTCCCATAAACGCTTGTTTTCCCTTCGGTGAGCCTAGTGTCCTCATTTAAAAAGGTATATTGCCCTTGCAAAGCTACAGATCATAGAGTTGCTGCTTTTAAAACGCCTGCTGGATAACATGCCGCTCAGCTTCATCATCCCAGCTATAGTGGTTCTCCCCATTGGACAGGTGAGGTGCAGAGAGGTCAGACAATTAATCCAGGCCATATTGTTGCTAGGATGTGGTGCAGCAAAGACTTGCTCTCAGGTCTTCTGCTCTGAAATAAGTACCCTTTCCTGGGGTAAGCTGTGTCCAGTTGTGGGGTGAAGGGCTAATCCATGAACTTGTTCCTAGTACCAGGCCTGACACTTAGGGGAGGGGAGGTGGTGTGTGCATCTAAAAACATGAGTCTCCTCATTCCTCCAGTCCCAACACACCTTGGCCCAGATGTTTTATGTTTCCATTCATCTGACTGCTTGAAGCTTCCTTTTTTTCTCAAGAACTTTGTTTTTGGTTATTAAGGAATAAAACATTATCAGCATAATACAAGTCCACTCCTAAGTATACACGAACAGAAATGCATGCATATATATGTTCACCAAAGGGCATCCACCAGAGTCCTGTGCCATCAAGTCCCATATGCTGACTACTCACAATAGCCACCAGCAGAGGAGTAGGTATAATAAATTGTGTTCTTCTCAACTGTGGGCCAGTACTCAGCAATGAGAATGAACAAACCATCACCACATGCAACAAAACGGAGGAATCTCACAAATACAATACTGAGCACAAAAGAAGACACTCGGTATGATTCCATTGATCTGAAATTCAAAAACCAATCAAATTAACTGATGGTGTTAGAACTCAGGAATGTGGCTAGTCTAGGTGGGGGAGTGACTGGGAGGGACTTCTAGGGGTCTAGGAATGGTCTACTTTGAATTTGGGAATTGGTTACATGGTGTGTTCACTCTGTGAACATTCATTATGTAGGCTTATTATTTACGCACCTTTTTTTATGCCTAAAAATAAAAAATGTAAAAATCATTGCTGCTCCCCAAGATAAATGACGATTTAAACAAATATTTCATTAAGGCTTGATATCTTTTTTTTTTTTTGAGCTGGAGTCTCACTCTGTCGCCCAGACTGGAGTGCAGTGGTACGTTCACGTCCACCACAGCCTCGACCAGCTGGACTCCGGCGATCCTTCCGCCTCAGCCTTCCAAGTAGCTGGAACTACAGGCGTGTGCTACCACGCCCGGCTAATTTTTTGATTTATTGTAGAGATGAGGGCTCGCCAAGTTGCCCAGGCGGGTCTCGAACCCACGGGCTCAGGCAATCCACTCACCTCAACCTCCCAAAGCGCGGGATTACAGGCTGAGCCAACGAGTCCGACTAGGGCTTGATATCTTAAGAAACTGTGCCAGGAACCTTCAAGGCACTCTCTAGACTCCTCTCCTTTTTAAGGGGGGCATGCCTCTGCCTCTGGAGGGTGGCTTATCAGGCACAGTTGAGGCCCTTTCTATATTTGCACCTCCCTCTCTTTCTCCATCCTCCCCTTGCCCAAGGTGACCGGTTTCTTGAAATTGGCCTTCTGGCCGGGTACAGTGTCTCACACCTATAATTCCGGCATTTTGGGAGGCTGAAGTGAGAGGATTACCTGAGCTCATGGGTTCAAGATCAGCCTGGTCAACTTGGCGAGACCTCATCTCTACAATAAATTTTAAAAACTAGCCAGACATGGTGACGAGCATCTGTATTTCCAGCTACTTGGAAGGCTGAGGTGAAAGGATCTCCTGAGCACAGCAGGTAGAGGCTATGGTGGCCGTGAGTGTGCCACTGCACTCCAACCTGGGTGACAGAGTAAGACTCCGAATCAAAAAAAAAAAGAAAGAAAGAAAGAAAGAAAGAAATTGGCCTTTGGCCTTCCTCAGTAAGCTTTACACTCGGTGCAATCCTCCTCGCCAATTACAGGCTGAGCCACTGAGCCCAGCTAGTTTTACACTCTTAATTCTTTTTTTTTTTTTTTGAGTTGGAGTTTCACTCTGTCGCCCAGACTGGAGTGTAGTGGCACGTTCCCGGCCACCGCAGCCTCGACCTGCTGGGCTCTGGCGATCCTTCCGCCTCAGCCTTCCAAGTAGCTGGAACTACAGGCGCATGCTACCACGCCCGGCTCATTTTTGATTTATTGTAGAGATGAGGTCTCGCCAAGTTGTCCAGGCAGGTCTTGCACTCGTGAGCTCAGGCAGTCCACTCACCTCAGCCACCCAAAGGCGCAGGATTACAGGCTGAGCCACCGAGCCCTGCTGTACACTCTTAATTCTATAGTATTGCTTGGGTATCTTAAAATTTTATTTTTGTAGCATAATAAAGTATCAAGCAGTTCAGATGTTACATAAAAGGTATCCATCTATTCCTTGTTTTTGCTTTAGTTGTTTCTCAATTCGTGTTGCTGAGATGAACGTCTACATATCTGTTTGTTGCCGCTTCTCTAGGTCATTCCTTTAAGAGGCTTCTAGAGGGCTTTCCACCATATATCATTGAGCCCCCATTTCGTTTCATTACACATTCTCCCATTGACAGACCCTTAGACTATAGCCCATGTTTGGCTATTATGGTCTCCCTTCTGCAGTAGGCTTCCTTCTGTGATCTCCCCCCACTTTGCCTCCCCTTCCCCCTTGTGGTTCCTCCACTCTGAAATCTTCTCCCTGCCCCACCTCCTACCTGTTCCTCCCTACCCTGCGTCCCAGTCTTTCTAACTAGAAAGACCCAGGGTCTGTGCTGAGTGGAGGTGGGGAAGGAGGGATAGAAGAGGGACAGCCTTTTCCTTTTCCACAAAGGCCTATGCTCCCCAAGATAAATGACGATTTAAACAAAGAAATATTTCATTAAGAGTTGATATCTTAATGAACTGTGCCAGGAACCTTCAGGACACTGTCTAGACTCCCCCCCTTTTTTTTAAAAGGGAGCTTCCACCCCTGGGGGAGGCTTATCAGCTTACCATATTGTCCCGAGTAGAGGACCAAGGTAGTGTGGGAGCTGTCTTGGGCGCTGTGGAGTTGCCCTTCTAGGTGACAGACTGACTGGGTGCCTGGGCCCTGGGAGATGCTTGCAGGTCCTCCTGCACTCACTTTTAGGGACTCGAAGACTTAGACCTTATTCAAGGGGGATGGGGACAGGGCTTTGGACTGATTGGTGAAGATCTGCCATTAAAGGTCAGGAAATGAGCCAGGTATGGTGGCTCATGCCTGTAATCCCAGCACTTTAGAGGCAGAGGTGAGAGGATTGCCTGAGCCCAGGGGTTCAATATCAGCCTGAGAAACATGGTAAGACTTCATCTCTGCAATAAGTCAAAAAATTAGCCGGGCGTGTTGGTGCATGCCTGTTCCAGCTACTTGGAAGGCTGAGACAGAAGGATCACCTGAGCCCAGGCTGCAGTGGCCATGAGTGTGCTACTGCACTCCAGCCTGGGTGATAGAGTGAGACTCCAACTCAAAAAAAAAAAAAAAAATCAGGAAATGAACAATAGCTTGACAAGCAGTGAGCAATTTCCCATTAATTAGAGCACAGCATCTTTGGGTCAAATGAGATCCCACCATTGAGGAATTTCTGTTCAGGAAGAGAGCAGGAGACACAGGGATAAGCCAAGAGAGCAGACCCAGCACCTTACCCTTCCTCCATGTGCTGTATCTGGTCATTCTCAGGGTTGGGGGGGCATGGAGGGTATATGAGGGCAGTGAAAACCCCAGGAGAAACCCTCCGTTCATCTAGTTCCTCCTCATTTTTTTTTTTTTTTTTTGAGCCAGAGTCTCACTCTGTCACCCACACTGAGTGCAGTGGCGCAATCATGGCTCACTGCAGCCTCAACCTCCTGAACTCAGGTAGTCCTTCTGCCTCAGCATCTCAAGTAGCTGGGGCCAAAGACACACGTCACTATGCCTGGCTAATTTTATTTTGTTGATTTCTTATAGAGATGAGATCTCCCTATGTTGCCCAGGCTGGTCTTGAACTCCTGGGCTCAAGTAGTCCTCCTTCCTCGGCCTCCCAAAGTGCTGGAGTAACAGGTATGAGACACAATGACCAGCCTCTTCCTCATCTTTTAATAGCTAGCCCACATCTTCTTTCCTCCTGAAGACTCTTGGATTTAATTATCAGTTCTGTCACTTTCTAGCCTGAAGTCCTGAAGCAAGGGGCTTAACCTCAGTCCGTTCAACTGCAAGACAGGAAGAAAGCTGCAGGTCTGGCAGCTGGTGAGGAAGTGTGTGGCTCGTGTAGGGTTCTTCTCGATATCAGCACTGGATGGACTGTAGCTGTTGTTATTATTCCTTGATTTCCCTAGCCCACATCTACCTCTTTCCCTAGCCTCTGTAGCACTCCTGTGCCATTGACTTTATAATGTGTTGTTAGTTAGACCTTGTTTAATAAGCACTCAGTAAACTTTTAACACATGATATTGTTTGTTAACTATCTAGCCATTATACGTCTCATTTCTTCAACTAGGTAATAAGCTCCTGAGGTCAGGGACTCACGATTTTAGTCATTTTGGTATTTCCCATTGCACCCAGCTTACTATCTTTTGTAAGGTAGACACACAGTAAATGCATGTTAATTTGATTATGATTTGATGCTTTAGAGCGGAGGAAAAAAAAAAAAAGCCTGATACTTCAGGGCAAGTTGGTGCCCTGCAGGTATCGGCTATAGTTTGTAGAACTTGTGCAGTAACTGTGTCTTCACTGATTGCAAGTAAAGAGCTGTGGGTTAGAGGAAGACTTGGGTAGAAAATGGGTCAAGGAAGACCCTCATTCCTTCCTCCCAGAGGGCTGTGCTCCCAATTCTTCTCCTCTCTCCTCCCAGCTTTCTCTCTGCTTGTCTACTTGGGATGCCTTCAGAACTCTGCTTGGCAGAGGATGTATTTTTTTCCCCCAGAGAACCTTGAAGACCTGGAGTTTGGGATCTTAGCTGCTAGAACTGGAATGTGAAGAAGGAAACTCAAAGCCCAGGTGAATGGATTCACACTGAAAATAGCTGGCACCTATCAAGCATCTATTGTTCACCGGGTACCCTTTATGTTATCTCTGATCTTCACGATGGTCTTTTTTGTTTGTTTGTTTGTTTAAAGAGAAAGTATGCCTGGGCAACTTGGTGAGACCTCATCTCTACAAGAAATTAAAAAAAAAAAAAATTAGCCAGGCGTGGTAGTGTGTGCCTGTAGTTCCAGCTACTTGGAAGGCTGAGGCGGAAGGATCGCCGGAGCCCAGCAGGTCGAGGCTGTGGTCACCGGGAGCGGC
>NW_007249851.1:1293298-1304193 GCF_000164805.1 Carlito syrichta
CCCCAACTAAAAAAAAAAAAAAAAGAGAAAGCAGTGCCCCCAAATGTCAGAGGCAATGAATGTAGGGTGGATATAAGGGAAAATAAGAGAGATCTTTATACATCCCTTATTGTGTGTGGCATCCGGTTGGGCCCATGGAGTGGGGCTCACACACTCCCTGGTCTGAGTCTCATTCTATACCAGGCCTTGGCCCCAGATCCCACCTCCTTCCCGGTTTTCCTGCAGCCTTTCTTCTTTCTGGCCTTCTGCATGTTCCCTAGGGTCCTCTTTCCTCCAGTCCCCTCTGTTCAAGACCTCTCTCAGGGTTGTTAGGCATCAGGAAAGCCCTGGAGTTAGGCCCTGAAAGCAAACTGAGGCTGGATCTTTAGAGAAGAACCACCCATGCACCAGGCACTGTGCTAAACACTCTTCACATGTGCTCTCATCTTACCTCCCGACAGCCCTCTGAGATGATGCTGTTGGTCCCTTGTCAGTATGCCCTCACCCTGACCACTTACACCCCAAAGGCTTCCAATCCTCAGTGCCTGCTTTTCTTACCCTGGGGGTTTCCTCTGGGCATTGGAGCCCACTTTGCCCCTGTGTTAGAGACCCGAAGTGCCAGGGAGAGTCCTCCACCCTAACTGATGGGAATTGATGTATAAATACCCCCACTCCCTCACTCCTTTAGTGGAATAATTCTGAGGCATGTGTTCTATATGCATTCTCAGGGTTTCCTTGTGGGGTTCAGCGTATCCTAATAGCAGGCTTGATAACACATACTTTGTTGCCTACCTTCCTTTCCTTGTCTAATTTCTCCACTTCTCTACTGGTACTTCCTTCAACTCCTAATCAACCATTTTCAGTGACTGCTTCTGTGGGAACCCAGACTAAATCAGGCTGGCACTATTATTAAATTCATCCTACAAATAACAGGACTAAAGCTCAGTGTTCACACTCTGGCACGTTATACACCGGAGTGACCAATTTATCGCTCTACTATATGGCTTCTAGAGGGCCCATTCCCCCTCTAGAAGTCTGGTTCAAGGCCATTCCCCTTGGCTTCTTGTCTTGAGAGGTAGGAGGTGAGGAGCAGGGTGGGTCAGGGTACACTAGCTGGAAGTGAGGATATTTTTAGTCCACCCAGCTCCCTTGCCTCCCATGGGCCACTGGCCAGCAGTCATAGCCAGTCCCTGGATCACAGCCAGGAAAAGATGCAGCAAACACCTACAGAGCTGGAGGTACAATGAGTAAACAGAAGTGAAAGCCACTTGGAGTGCTGAAAAAGGAGATGACTGAGCCAGGGGAAAAAGGAGAGGGCTGAGGAACCTGCCTGAGCCTTTGGCTTATACAGCAGCTCCTACAAAAGCAGAAAGAACAGAGGTGAGAGGCAGGAAAGTTTTTGTTTTTGTTTTTTGATTTGGAGTCTCACTCGGTTGCCCAGACTGGAATGCAGTGGCCGCTCCCAGCCACCGCACCGCAGTCTCGCCTGCTGGGCTCCAGGGATCCTTCTGCCTCAGCCTTCCGAGTAGCCGGAATTACAGGCATGCGCTACCACGCCCGGCTGATTTTTTTTTTTTGATTTATTGTAGAGATGAGGTCTCGTTGCCCAGGCGGGTCTCGAACCCGTGGGCTCAGGCAATCCACTCACCTCAGCCTCCCAAAGGCGCGGGATTACAGGCTGAGCCACCGAGCCAGGAAAGTATTTTTTGATGGTAAAGTTGCTCAGCCTAGGAATGTGGGAAGTTCCCTGCTGAGAACCTTAGGATCAGGGGAGAAACTGGCCTGCCTCTTTTTAGAATGTGGAAGACCTGATCCCCCCAAAGACAGAAGTTATTTAGAGGGAACATCTTGACATTTTCTGCATGTTTGGTTTTTATGACACCTTTATTTTAGTTTAGGTTCTTCCAGAAGCAGACTCTGAGATAAAGATTCAAGCATAAGTGACTTGATTGGAAGGTGGTCCCAGAAATACCAGTAGGGGAGTGGGGCAGTGAGGAGAAAGAGAAGGCAGCAACACAGGGAACGTTATCACAAAAGTCACCACTGTGAGCAAGAGGAACGTGGCCCCACTGGGGGACTCTGGCGGATGCATGGAACACACCTCAGGTGAACTAGACCATGAGGCAGCCACTGCAGGGCGAGGGAGCTGGAATACTTACCCACCCGCGCCCTTCATCACTGGTTGAGGCCTGCCTTCACACAATTACTCTCCAGCACTTCCGGCTCTCCCTGGGCGGGAGCCAAGGGTGTTTCCATGGCCAGAAAAAAACCCTCAGGCAAAGAGCAGGTGTTGGCAGTAAGCAGACTTCTGCCTTTAGAAGCAAATGCTGAGAGAGATGGGCAGGGTGCCAGGGCCTGCCACACTCTGCCCTCTTGTTCTCCTCCTTAACTTTTCTTTTCTGTGTGTCTTTGTGGATTCATCTCATCCCCCGCTGTTCTCTCTGAAGCACTTTGGTCTTGTCCCACTCTTTCCCAAGCTACCTGTGCTCTTGGACAACCCCCACCACACACACACACACACACACACACACACACTCTCTCTCTCATGGTCTTAACCACTGCCTGTGAGTTGGTGGCTCCCAGGACAATCCCTGTCTGGGCTTCACGCCCATGTCTGTGAGCCTCCAATGGTGGTACACTCAACATGTCCCAGGCCCAAGCCATCCCCTTTATCCCAAACATGCCCCACCTCTGCATTTTCTCCCCACTGGTGGCACCGTGATCTACCCACTCTAGAAACTGCAATCATTTCTCCACTCAGCCTAGCGCCTACTCTTCTCATCTAATCAGTCACTGGATGTGACTTCCAAAGCATTTCTGAACCATTCCCTCCTCTCCCCCTCTGACCCTACTGCCATTGGTCAGGCCCTCATCATCTCCCACTTGGAGTATTCCAATAGCCTCCTACCTGACCTCCCCACTTCCAGCCTCATCCCTTCCCCAAGCTTCCCTTGGGTGCATCCTCCATAGTGGGGAAAAAGTTCTATCTAAAATAAAATGCCAGCCTAAACCGGGCTTGGTGGCTCAGCCTGTAATCCCGCGCCTTTGGGAAGCTGAGGTGAGTGGATTGCCTGAGCCCGCGAGTTCGAGATCCGCCTGGACAGGCGAGACCTCATCTCTACAATAAATCAAAAAATTAGTCGGGTGTGGTAGTGCGCGCCTGTAATTCTGGCTACTCGGAAGGCTGAGGCGGAAGGATCGCCGGAGCCCAGCAGGTCGAGGCTGCGGTGGCTGGGAGTGGCCACTGCACTCCAGTCTGGGTGACAGAGTGAGACTCCAACTCAAAAAAATAAAAAATAAAATAAATGAAATAAAATAAAATGCCAGTCTGCACTTGCACGCCCTCCTCAAGATCCATTCCGAATTCAAGCACCCTGGCCTGGTGCACAAGGTACAAAGTATCTTTTCTTGAACCACTGATTCCTTCACTGGCTGCTCCAGGCTCTGCCACCTGGGGCTTGTGGCATGTGCTGTGTGCTCTTTCATGCAGCTGGGCTCTCTCATGCTGTGCCCTCTGCTTGGACTATTTTTTTCTCCCATTTGCTTTCACTTCTGACTAATACACAGCTCAGGTGGCACCTCTTCTTGGAAGTCTTCCCTGAATGCCCCAGGGTGGATTAGACACTTTTATTTTGTGCTCTTGTATCAGTGCAAGCATCAGAAAATCCACTTCAAATGGGTTTAAGTAACAATGAAAATTGACTGGCTCCTGTACCTGAAAATCAAGGGGCAGGGCTTGCTGCAGATGATGTGTGATCCAAGGGCTTAAAACAATGCCTCTGGGTTCTCCACATTGCTTACCTCTGCCTTTCCCTGGGTGGGCTGTGTTCTCAGAGTCCTTGGAGGGAGTCCCATCGGCTGCAGACTCACATCCTGCCCAATTTAGTCCAGTGAATTGTTTAAGCAGACACTGGCTTATTTGGACCCGACGAAGGATTGACTTGCCCCTCTCCAAACCAACCAAAATGACCAGGGGCTTACAGTGTTGTACTTCAAGAGATGGTAGACTATGGCCAAATTCTGCCCACCACTTGTTTCTGTGAACAAAGTTGTATTGGTACATGGCCGCGCCCATTTGTTGATGTGTAATCTGTGGCTCTTTTGTGTTACAATGGCAGAGTTGGGTAGTGGAGGCCAAGACAAGCAAACTTTTTCTGTAAAGGGACAGATAATAAATATTTTGAGTTTCGCAGAATTGAAGCTATTACATAGGGATTTATAGAACAAGAGAGAAAACAAATTTCCACAAGACTTTTATTGATGAAATTACAATTACAATGATAATTGAGTACCATTTTTTTGTTGTTCTAATACAGGTCTACTAATGAAAAGACTGGAAATGGGGGGAGGGGATAGCACTTTGCTTTATTGGGGTTCAAAGTTAATGCTCCCTCTCATCAAATTGATGGCAAATGTTCATTTACAAAAACCATCCTTAGCTCACAGACCATATAAAAACAGTCAGGATTTGGTCAGTGAGGCACAGTTTGCAGACCCCCGAGGAAAATAAAACCATTACAGGATGGGTATGGTGGCTCACTCCCATAATCCCAGCACTTTGGGAGGCCAAGGCAGGAGGATTGCTTGAATACAGGAGTTCGAGACCAGCCTGGGCAACATAACCAGACCTTGTCTCTACAAAAAATAAAAATTAAAAATTGAACAAAACATTACAGAGCTAAGGGAATAAACTGTGGGAAGCTGGAAAAGGATATGGCAGACCACTCCGATGCTGGAGATGATACCGACACCATAGGCCTATGGGGACATTTTATAAGGCCTCCAGCAGGGCAGAGGTGCCTGTGCGCTTTTCTGAGGGGAAACTGAGGCTCAGAGAGAAGTGGCTCATCTGAGGCTTCATCACAAGACCTCTTTGGGACACCTTTGAAAATTCTAAGACATGGGGCTCAGAACGTGTGCTTTGTTAAGTGAGTAATTGAACTGTCCCCTGGTTAAGGGATAGAGACTGAGCCAGAGGGGACAGCCTGGTCTGAGCATGGCCTGAAAGGCTAGGTCTTTAGCTGGCTCTGTGACGTCTGGTGGTCTACAGGGATGAGGCTGGCCAACACAGATGTATAGAAACCCAGAGTTGCTTCAAGAATCTCTGAGCAGGCTGGGAGTGGTGACTTAAACCTGTAATCCCTGTACTTTGAGAAGCTAAGGCGAGAGGCTTGCCTGAGCCCAGGGGACTGGAGACCAGCCTGGGCAAATTGGTAAGTCCTTGTCTCTATAATAAAAAAATTAGCCAGGCATGGTGGCACGAGCCTGTAGTTCCAGTTACTTGGAAGGCTAAGGTGGAAGGATCTCCTAAGCCCAGCAAGTAGAGGCTGAGTGGCTGTGAGTATGCCACTGTACTCCAGCCTGGGCAACAGAATGAGACTCCAATGTAAAAAAAAAAGAATCTCTGAGCAGAGACCTGTTTCCCTTATAACTCCCATGCAGGACAGGGGATACCAGCACAGCAGCCAGGAAGAAATCAGGCTGCAGGCAAGGTTGCCCAGGACCACAAAGGAGTCTGACCTCTTACCTCAGTGCCTCCAGCCTTCAGGCCTGGCCTCATTTGGGTCCCTGATGAGTAATCCTGTATGCTGTGGGCCAGGCTGGGGGCAGGCTGTGGACAGCCCTCCTCCAGGGCTAACCTGCCCTCAGGCAGGGCTGCCCAAGGTCAAGGAGAGGTTCTGGAGTGTGGCAGAGGTAGCTAGATGTACAAGACGAATGCTGAGTCCCTTTCCAGGATGATATGTAGAAACTGAGCATGTATGTACCGATATATGCAGACACACACACAGACACATGTTTACACATTCCCTGTCTTGCACACAGATTTTCACACTCCAATAGTGACACCATCTTCACTACTGGTATCACATACACACATGCACATTCTCATGGCTTCTCACTCTCATTTAAACACTTCCAAGTCCACACCACATGCTCCTATGCACTTGTATTCCTTTCCTGGGTCTGCTGAACAAAGTATCACACACTGGCTGGGCACAGTGGTTCATGCCTATAATCCCAACATTTTGGGAGGCTGAGGTGAGAGGATTGCCTGAGCCCACAGGTTCGAGACCAGCCTGGGCAACTTGGCAAGACCTCATCTCTACAATAAGTTTTTTTAAAAATTAGCTAGAGCCGGGCTCAGTGGCTCAGCCTGTTATCCCAGTGCTTTGGGAGGCTGAGGTGAGTAGATTGCCTGAGCCCACGGGTTTGAGACCCGCCTGGGCAACTTGGCGAGACCTCATCTCTACAATAAACCAAAAAATTAGCCGGGCGTGGTAGCACGCGCCTGTAGTTCCAGCTACTTGGAAGGCTGAGGCAGAAAGATTGCTGGAGGCCAGCAGGTCGAGACTGCGGTGGCCAGCAGTGTGCCACTGCACTCCAGTCTGGGCGACGGAGTGAGACTCGAACTCAAAAAAAAAAAAAAAAGAAAGAATTAGCTGAGCATGGTAGCACACGGCTGTAGTTCCAGCTACTTGTAAGGCTGAGGTGGAAGGATCGCCTGAGCCCAGCAGGTTGAGGCTGCGGTGGCCGTGAATGTGCCGCTGCACTCCAGCCTCGGCAAGAAAATGAGACTCCAACTCAAAAAAAAAAGTATCACACACTGAGTAGCCTAAAACAATGGAAATTTGGGATTGCATTGCATCATAGTTTTAGAGGCTAGAAGTCCAAAATCAAGGTTCCTTCTGAGACCTGTAGGGGAGAATATTTCCTTGTCTCTTGCTGGCTTCCAGTAGCCCTCGGTGATCTCTGGCTTGTAGGTGCATCACTCCAATCTGTGTCCTTCAATCTCTGTGTCCTTCACGTAGAGTTCTTCTCTGTCTCTGTATCTTCACATGGACATCTTATAAGGACACCAGTCATATTGCCGAGGGCCACCCTCTCTCCAAATAAAATCATGTTCTGAGGTGCTGGAGGTTAGGATTTCAACACATCTTTTTTGCAGGGCACAGTTCAATACATAACACCAACTATGGCCATAAAATCTCATGTGTACGTACCATACTCCCTGAGTGACACACAGACATACAAACACACAGTCACAAAATCACACATAGCCAAATACTAATAGGATCACACGCTCCCATGGCCTCCCCCTGCCCATATCCCTGCCCATACCCCCATATGCCCACACTGTCACACACACACTCCACTAGTCTTCCAGTCTTACATACAGCCTACATACCCCCTACAGTCATACCCCTTCACACACCCTCCTGCCCCTGCCCACTGCCAGAGGCCACCCTGCGGAGGTCATGTCAGAGACCCGGCACATTTGCAGCCTCACACTTGACTCCTGCCTCTCACATCCTCCCACCCACACAATCTCCCCTTCCGACTCCTCCCTAGCTCACCAGTCCCCCAACCAGCCCCGGTGGCCAGGGGGCGGCAGACTGGCTCTGTCCCACTCCAACAGGGCACCAAGAGGCTCTCCTCTTGCTCTCTGGAATTCCATGCCCCAGCAAGCCTCCCTCCTTTTCGGGCTCCCAGCCTTTCCTCTCAGGGGCAGACAGACAGACAGACACATACACACACTCACATGCGCCCCTCCGGCAGCCCCAGGCAGCAGTCTGTTCCTCATTATGGGCCAATGCGCCTGTTTACTCACCCAGCTGGAGATGGTTAGAGAGTGATAAATAATGAAAGAGAAAACAGGCTTTTCCCCTCTGTGGCTTCTATTTATGTAACATGTGTCACTGCGCATTCACAGACTTTGTTTCGGAGCTGGTTGCAGGAAATAGTTTATTTTTTCCGGACGGTGGCTTAAGGGGTGGGGTGGGGGCCCTGGGTTTGGGTTTCTGGTCTCACGCCCATGGGAGTTTCGGGATCTGGCTCCCAGAGTTCTCCTCTCCCTGCCTCCCCTGCTACCCCCAGGGGCAGACATCATGGCTCGAGGCTGCCTCAGAATGGGGTGAGTTGGAAGGAGCTGGGGTGGCTGAAGGCCCCTCCTGGCTGCTTCTGAAACCTCCCCAACAGATGGGCTTGTTTTAAGAGCCAGACAGCTTGAGGCTAGGACTCCCTGAGAGGAGGCAGTTGGACAAGGGGCTTCTTAGGTAGCCTGCACCTGTTACAGGGAGAGGATGCAAAAGGATTGATTCTATCAAATAAGTATCACAAGATCTATACCTCGTGTTCATGTAGCACTTTTACATCTGTGATCTCTCTGAGGCCTCACAACTTGGTCTGCTCAACTTGTAGATGAGGAGAAGGCAGGACTTCACACTCTGGTTTTGCGTCCAAAAGAGCCTCACACACCCCACTGCCTCCTTCTCCCAAGGGCACGACCCTTGGTAGAGTTCTGGTCAACCTCTGTCATGCTAAGGTGGGTGTGGAGGTGTGGAGGGCTGGAAGGTGTGGAGGACTGGAAGGTGAGAGCAGGTGAGGCATCAGAGATCTGAGAGGAACTCTCTTCCCATCTTTCCCCAAACACTAAAGCAAGCCTCTCCTGGTGACAAATCATGGAAGGAAGAAGCAGCAGAAAGCTGCCCTGTTCACCAATCCCCAGTGAAGGAAGGCTCTTGGGAAGTTGGAGGGTAGCTGCCCCCACCTGAGCCTGTCTCTTTGCATGCCAGGGCAGGGAGATAATGTCTCTGTTTAATGTGGATCCCTGGTGGTATTCCAGGCCAGCTGCTGGGAGAACCCAGAGGAATGCAGAGTCTGCTATGGAAGGTGGACCCGGAAGCCCCTAACTCCAGCTGACTGTGGGGTGGGGGGAGTAGGTATAGGCATGACAGGAGGGGGTGTGTGGGCAGAATCCTGCCCATTGGCCTGGGAATTCCTGCAGGGAGTGTCCCACAAATATCTCTTGACTGGGTGGGGTAGGGGGAGAAATGGCCACATTCCCAAGACAAGGATTTTCAGCACTATCTGACGAGTGTATGAGCACACAGCATGGGCCGAGGGCAAGAGAGAAACAGTGCCAAGGAGGTGGTTTTCAAATTTAGTGGGTGTCCGATTCACACAGGGGTTATTCCATGCTGCCCTAGGCTTCTTCTCCAGGGTGTGAACTCAGCAGGTGGGGGCTATCCAGGAATCAGAATGATTAACACATTTCTGGGAATTCTAAGACTAGGGGTTTCCCAAAGGCTTAGTGACAACAATGTCCTAAGTGGGCCCTGGAGGCACACCCCCATAACACACACACACACACACACACACACACACACACACACACACACACACAAACACATGATGGAAACATCATGGTTAGGTCAAGAGGAAATTTGACTTCCCCCAGAGACTGGGAATGATTTAGTCAGAGAATGATAAAATTTGTTTGGTTGCGGTCAGCGTGGTGGCTCATGCCTATGGGAGGCTGAGGTGGGAGGATTGCTTGAGCCTAGGGGTTCAAGACCAGGCTCATCACTACCAAAAAAAATAAAAAATAAAAAAATAAGTCAGAGCCGGGTTCAGTGGCTCAGCCTGTAATCCTGCGCCTTTGGGAGGCTGAGGTGAGTGGATTGCCTGGGTGACAGAGTGAGACTCCAATTAAAAAAAAAAAAGAAAAAGAAACAGGATCTTGCTGTGGTACCCAGCCCAGAGTGCCGTGGCTATTCACAGGTGCGATCATTATGCACTACCAGCCTCCCAAGTAGCTGGGACTACAGGCATGCGCTCCTACCATACCTGGCTGTTACATGACATTTTGTTCTGGCTGCTTTCACTTTTTGACATTCATACCCATTTTCGGATCTAAAACACTGTCAACATTCTATTTCTTATTACCAAGTAATGCTCATACAGACATACTCACCACACCCTGAGCCAGTTTTTTGTGTCAGCTGAAATGTTTGACAGACCTTGGAGTATTTGCTACGTGACAGGCACTCTTTAGTGCTTTATATGTACTTTTTTATTTATGTTTTAACCACACCACAACACTGACACACAATAGTGTTCCTGTTTTCCTGATGAGGACATCAAGGCTCAGAGAGGTTTAGTGACTTGCCTGAGGCCACCCAGCTTTGTCAATCCTGGCAGTAGGAAGAGCCAGTGCTCTGTTTACTGCTCCAGGGAAGAACCCCTCTGGGGAGGTAGCGGGACCAAATCCAGACCCTGATTTGGGGACAATCCTCTCTTCAGGACTAACTCCCTCCCACTCTGTGGAATGGAGAAATGGGTGGGGAGACAACCTCTCTGCCCCTCATCCAGCCTCTCTGCCTTTGAGACTTTATGGACTCTCACAAAGTCCACCCAGCTCACACCTGAGCTCTTTCCCAGGAAGCTGAGCACCTGGGGTCTCAGGCACTCCCTTCCAATTCAGTCCCTGAAACACTTGTGGCTTTGAGGGGGTCCCAGAAAAGAGGGGTTGCAAGAGAGGGGGACTTAAGGAGCATCCTTCCTCGGTATCCAGGAGTCTCCTGCACTCCTGTGCCCTTGGCAGGATGGGTGGGTCATAGCAGGAGGTTGGGGGTATGTGGGGACAGCAGAGATGGGCAGGCCTGCTGCCCTAGACATTTGTTCCAGCTGTGGGCTGAGCCTGATTCAGACGCAGGGACTTGCAGCATCTTCACAAACACTTGCCTGCATATACAGTCTCCCATGCCATTCCCTTTCACAGAGTTCCATTCCAGACCCAGCTCCAGATTCTACCGTCCCTGTAGACAGTGCTGTGAACTGTAAAAACCATCCTGAGCCGGGCTCGGTGGCTCAGCCTGTAATCCTGCGCCTTGGGAGGCTGAGGTGAGTGAATTACCTGAGCCCGTGGGTTCAAGACCTTCCTGGGCAACTTGGTGAGACCCTGCATCTCTACAATAAATCAACAAATTAGCCGGGCGTGGTAGCGCGCGCCTGTAGTTCCAGCTACTTGGAAGGCTGAGGGGGAAGGATCGCCAGAGCTGCGGTGGCTGGGAGCGGCCACTGCACTTCAGTCTGGGCAACAGAGTGAGACTCCAGCTCAAAAAAAAAAAAAAGAA
>NW_007249852.1:0-2368 GCF_000164805.1 Carlito syrichta
CTAGAACTTTGAAGATAGGGCTCCAGGCTCTCCTAGCCTGAAGGGTTTCTGTGGATAAATCTGCTGCTATTCTAATTGGTCTTCCCTGGTAGGTAGTCTGGCCTTTTTCTCTTGCTGCCTTCAGGATTTTTTCTTTTATAGCTACTTTGTTTAGGCGAATTATTATGTGTCTGGGAGTTGGTCTTCTCATTTGTTGTCTTGCAGGGGTTCTCTGAATTCTTGTGTTTGGATTTTTTCATTCTTGATGAGATGAGGGAAGTTTTCTTGAATGATTTCATGAAATGTTTGTTCCAGTGTAGCTTCTGTTTCTCTCTCTGCCTCAGGAAGCCCAATTACTCTTAGGTTTGGTCTCTTGAAGTGATCATTCATCTCTTGCAGGTTTTGTTCTGTCTTTTTGAGCTTCTTTTCTATGCTTTTGACAGTTTGGGTTAGTTCTGTGTTTTGGTTCGAGCTCTGAGATTCTTTCTTCTGCTTGGCTGATTCTGCTTTCCATGCTTATTAGTCATGCTTTCCATGCTTATTATTCATTTCCATCACAGTATTCTTTATGCTGTTATTTCTGACATCAGCTCCTTCCTATTTTCCTCTTGTCTCTCCTCAATTTTTAAAATTCTCTCCATTAATGTCTTGATGTCTCGGTTTGTTGCATGTGACCAGTCATTCTGGGGGCTCTTCATTGTTTGTGTTCCAGAATCTGTTTTCTCAGTGTCTGATCTCCCAGGGGTCTGTGTGAGACCTATATTCTTCTTTTGGTTTTTCTTCATTTGTGCAGTTTTTCCCCCTCCCTACTTTTTCCTTCCCTCCACATCACCGTCTTCTTTAATTCTGTTATTCAGGGGTAAAGGGATTGGTTTTACTTCTGTTTGTTCAATCTCCTATTCTTTATGTATGCCCTCTTACTTTGTTCAATTCTGGAGTTGCACTGTAGGTTGGGGGTGGTCCTTTTTTGCAGTTTTGAGATTTACTTAAGGGGGGAGCTGTGATTCAAAATCTATCTGCAGGTCCTGGTATTCACTCACAGGTGTGTGGATAATCTGGAACCCACTTCCCACTGCCTTGGAATCTGTCCGTGCAGTGGGGCTGTAGGTTTACTTCCTGAAATAAAATGTGGTTAGCAGAGGGAAGAGAATGGAGCAGACAGTGGGTTGAAGAGGGGGGTGGAGAGATAAAGGAGTCGGGGGGAAACAAACGTGTGCCAACAAATGGAGAGAGAGACCTATACTGAAACAGATAAAAACAATAGACCATAGCTGCAGACGGACCAGCTCCCATACAAAAAAAATAAAACATATAGTGATGCTAACCTACAAGCTAACCAACTACCTTATTGGTGTGCTGTTCCTCTATACAAAGATATGGTTTACAGAGAGAAGACAAGAGAAGAAAAGGAAGAGGGAAAAAAAAGAAAAAAAAGGAACAATACAGTAGGAATAGAATTAAGTCATTAAACTAACAGAATCAATGAAGCACACTCTGGGACTTTTCGTTTAAGTCCAATGTCCTTTCAGTTCTGATTTCTAGCTTTCTTTTCAAGCTGGTAAATTAATTTGCAGTTAGGATCAGTTTCCCCTGGTCTGCTGTGAAGGACAGTTCAGATCACCCTCTGTTCACCACACTGGCCTATGTCTTTTTCAAGCTTGTTTCTCCCGTTTCGGTGTTGCTACCTTGAATGGCCAGCAGGTGGTGCTATCTCAGCTGCTTGCCCCAGAGGGGGTGGGGCCGGACAGGAACTGATGAGACTGGAGATGGATGCCTGCCTCAGGGCACAGGCAGGAGACTCACGGCGGGCAGGATGTCTCGGTCACAGGAGAGGTGGCAGCAATCCCCGCAGATCCTCCCTGAAGGGTCTTCAAGGACTGAAGTCGTGGATTGCCTCCGGCCCAGGTGGTGCAATGTGCTTCTGGCAGTGGCGGCTGTGGCGGTGGCGGTGGCGCCTGTGCTGCAGCGGCTGTCCAGTCCACTGCGATGCCCCAGCGGTGGCAACGGCCGAGTTCCGTATGAAGAGCAGGCTGTGATGTTGGGGTCCGCAGCCCCCGGGGCGAGAGACAGAGACCCACTGCTGTTCTCCTTTGCAGAGGGTTTCACAGATCAGGTTGCCCTGTCGCCATCTTGCCGGAAGTCTCCCATGTGCATTTTTAGTTTTTTTTTCATTTCTGTGAAGAATGTCATAGGTATTTTTGAAAGAAGTTCGGCGCCAGTAACGACTCCTCACCTGTTTAAGACCAAGAGATTTATTAAAGCAACAGTTACAAGGGAAAAAGAGAAAGGGTCTGTGGAGAGAGAGAGAGAGAGGAAGTGGGAGAGAGGAGGGGAGAGAGCTGCAGAGAGGGAGAGAGCGACAGAGAGAGAGAGAAAGAGAGACCGAGAG
>NW_007249852.1:2513-11322 GCF_000164805.1 Carlito syrichta
GTGCACACAGAAGCTGGGACCTAGGGCCTTTGTTGTCTGGTGTGTCCTCACCATGCTCGGTGCCATTCTGGGAGCCACCCCTCTGGTCGCTTCCTGCACCCTTCAATTTTGAAAAGGATTTCATTGAATCTGTAGATCATAGTAGAAACGGCATTTTATAATAGTTATTCTTACCACCTGGAATTTGGATTTTCCATTTATTCAGATTTTCTTTTGTATTGGTAAAATTTTGTGTTTTTTTCTCTTGAATTATAAAGATAGCTTTTTTGAGGTATAATTGTCACAGAACTGACTGCAAACATTTTAAGTGTATAATTTGTTACATTTTGGCCTATTACACACCCATGAAACCATAACCACAGTGAAGATAGTGAACGTGTCTTACCTCCTTCACATTCCTTTGAAATTGTTCCCTTCCTGCTCTCACTCAAGCATTGATCTGCTTCCTATCCCTACTGGTTAGTTTATAATTTCTGAAATTTTATAAGAATGGAATTATACAGTATATCTATGTTATTCATGTATTAATAGTATGTTCCTTTTTATTCCTGTGTAGTGTTGCATTTTATGGATATACCACAATTTGCTTATTCATTCACCTATTGATGAATATTTGAATTGCTTCCAGTTTGGGTGGCTATTACAAAGAAAGCTTCCATGAACATTCATGTGAAGGACATTTTATGGACATATTCTTTCATTTCCTCGAGGTGAATACATAGGAGTGGAATACAGATATGAGGGTCTGAGAGGGAGTCAATGGACCCCAGACAACTGACAGCATTGACTGATGTGCTCCCAACCTCAGTCCTGGTTCCTCATATGCACAAATGCCTGGGGAGCATGCATGTGCATTTTGCCTATTTCACTCCAGTGATATGCTGTTTACCATAGACAATGTGTATTCCTTCCTGGGGTTCATGCTAACCATATGCTTCAAGCACAGGTTTATGCAAATACAGAAACGTCAATGAGTCACATTAAATATAAGCCAATAAGTATAAGCTCCTTGAGCAGAGAAAACATAATTTATCTTTTTACCACCTTTTATCTTTCTAGCCCATTCCCCTTTCCTCCTATTCACCCATGTGCCTGGCACAAGTAGGTTGGTTTCTTCACCAGTTGGTGAATTTATTGCATGGTATTACAAAGTTAGCAGGACAGAAATCAAGAATTTGATAGGATGTGGCAAGTACTCAGAGTTAGGGAAAGAATAACTAAATCCTAATATGTAGATATTGTGTAAGTCTCCATAACGTTGCCTCTGAGGTTGTATAGAGTGGGAAGAATGGCAGGAATCAAGGACTTGTTAAGAAGTCTAGAGCTGTCTGGGCACCTTGGGCAAGTTACTTAATATCTCCATCTTTAGTCACTTGAACTCTAAAATGGGGATAACAATAGTATCTATATCATAATGTTGTTGTGGTGATTAAATTATTTAAACTTTGCAAGGCTCTGAGAGCATCGTCTGACACAGTCAGCATTGTGTAAGTATAGCTATAATTATAATAATAATTATTATTATTATTACTTTTCAGTTGGAGTCTCACTCTGTTCCCCCAGGATGGAGTGCAGTGACACGCTCATGACCCCACAGCCTCGACTTGCTGAGCTCAGGCGATCCTTCCACCTCAGCCTTCCAAGTAGCTGGAACTACAGGCGCACACCACCACGCCTGGCTAATTTTTGGATTTATTGTAGAGATGAAGTCTCACAAAGTTTCCCAGGCTGGTCTCGAACCCCTGGCTCAGGCAGTCCTCTCACTTCCACCTTTACTTGAAAAGCTCTTGATCAAGAATCTGCACCCTTGCCGGGCAAACATAGCCATAATTATTATTAAGGAGTTGGCAATCTGAAAATTTTGTTTGTTAAAACCAAAGAAACATAAGAAGCATAAAGGAAGAGAGAGTTGGATACTCCAGACTTCAAATATTTGCCCTTTATTTTTTTTAAGGGTGTTGTGTGAATTTTATCTCAAAACAATTTTTCAAGTGAATGTCAAAGATAAGCAATAAAGTTGTTCTGACATGGAATGTTAGAAATGTATTTATTATTATTTACTCTTATTAAGCACCAGCTTAATACTACAGGAAATTTTGAGTCACCCTTGCCAACCCACTTTCTACTTCCCCACCCAGATTCTTGATCAAGAGCTTTTCAAGTAAAGGCGTACTCTTCTCTCTTCTGTATAAAACTTTATGAAATGAAGGCAAAGGACTGTGTACATCTCTTTTTTTTTGGAGTGGGAGTCTCACTCTGTCACCCAGGCTGGAGTGCAGTGGCACGCTGCTCATGGCCACTGCAGCCTCAACTTGCTGGGCTCAGGCAATCCTGCCACCTCAACCTTCCAAGTAGCTGGAACGATAGGCATGTGCCACAATGCCCAGCTAATTTTTTTATTTATTGTAAAGATGAGGTCTCGCCATGTCACCCAGGCTGGTCTCGAGCCTGCAGGCTCAGGCAATCCTCTTGCCTCCACCTCCCAAAGTGTTGGGATTACAGGCATGAACCACTGTGCCTGGCAGGACTGGGTACATCTTGTTGGAAAACACTGCCCAGAGCTTTGGAGATGGTGGCTGCCCAAGCCCCCTTCACTGTCCAGGTCCCAAAAGACTCTTGTTCATGAACTGCCTCTTCACAAAGCAAGCCCACCACTTGCTGGGTTTATCATTCTAAGGGTCAAAAACTTTCTCACAGTCTCAGTCCAGTCTCTTGCCTTAACTGTTGTAAGTAGGTTCTCATTACTTCATCTTCCTGTTTGTTTGCAGGCTTGGCATAAATTGCATTAAGAGGAAAACCAAGTTCTCCAGGAATGGGAAAATTAGTGATTCCCAGTGTGTACATTTATTTCTTGCCTTGGCTTTTGGAATTGCACTTTTGGAGTTTCTTCAGGCACTCAGAAATGTAGAGAGTTATATATATCAAGGTCTTATATGCTTCATTCTTAATTTCATAGTTTTTGAAGAAGCAGCCTTGAAGTAATAGATGGCTTCATCCACAATGTCGGTATCTTTTGTCTCTCTAGGGGCGAGTCCATTGAACTGACTTCCGAGAGGTAACAGTGTCATGTTCCCAATGAGTTTGGTGTCAGGGTCCATGAGAGAAGAGTGGAAAGCCGGCATCTTGGCGGCCCCTGGGTTTCAACCCAGAGGAGCAGGATTGGGTTAGAGGGCGATGCTTCCGGTCTGGCAGCCCAGGCAGAGTAGGTGGAAGTCGCATTTGCCTTTTTATTTAATTTTTTTGAGCAGGACTCTCTGTCGCCCTGTGCAGGGGCACGTTCATGGCTACCGCAGCCTAGACCTTCTGGCAATCCTTCTGCTTCAGCCATCCAAGTACTGGAACTACAAGCATGCACCACCACAACCAGCTTATTTTTTTATTTATTGCAGAGACAAGGTCTCACCAGGTTGCCCAGGCTGGTCTCAAACCCCTGGGCTCAGGCAATCCTCTTGCCTCTGCCTCCCAAAGTGCTGGGATTACAGATGTGAACCACTACTGCCCTTTTAAAAATACATTTTTAGTGAATAAGGATGAGCAAAATAATAATTGCTAATATTTATTTTTACCTTGTAACAAGCATTTTGCCAAAGTTTAGATTGTGCATCTCAGGTAATAGTCCCTATCATTCTATGAGGTAGCTCTCCCCTTTTGTAGACAACCACGTTTAAAGGTACAGGGCTAATACCTGATGGAGTATTTTCTTTCTTTTCTAAAAATTATTTTATTTTTAAAATGTGGGGTACAAATTTTGTTGTTGTTGTTATTTTGATTTATTGTAGAGACAAGGTCTCGCCAAATAGCCCAGGCTGGTTTCGAACCCATGGGCTCAGGCAATCCTTTCACCTGGGTCTCCCAAAGTGTTGGAATTATAGGCGTAGGTCACCATGCCCCAGCCTGTCTTTTCATTTTCTTTCTTTCTTTCTTTCTTTTTCTGAGTTGGAGTCTTACGTGTAGTGGCACGCTCCCGGCCCCCGCAGCCTCAACCTGCTGGGCTCAGACGATCCTTCCGCCTCAGACTTCCAGTAGCTGGAACTTTAGGCATGCGCCACCATGCCTGGCCAATTTTTTGATTTATTGTAGAAATGAGGTCTCACCAAGTTTCCCAGGCTGGTCTTGAATCCGTGGGCTCAGGCTATCACTTCGGCCTCCCAAAGTGCTGGGATTGCAGGCTTGAGCCACCGTGCCCGGCGGAGTCAGTATTTTCAATCAGATTCTGAGCTCAAGTGCCTAATTCTGCATACTAGGGTAAATTTTACTCACCGTTTGCTGGATGACTGTAATGTTTGTGATAACATGGGAAATTGAGTGAAAGGAAGTTGAATGAACATTTCAGGTAATTCTACATAGACTATGGAATTTAGAATAATAACATTTGCAGTCCAGGAACAGTAGCTAAGATTAATTTAGACAGAAACATTTTCAGTAAATTTTTAGAACAATTCTTTTGCTCTGTCTCTACAGATCAACAACATCCTATTTCCTAAGAGCACACAGCCTGTGCTGTGTACTTTGTTTATTTATGCTTGATCTTTGAAATGCACTTACTGTATCAGTCATGGTTCAACCAGAGAAGCAGAAGCAGTAACAGATGATATCACAGCAGCCCCAGATCAGACTGGACACTCAGGTAATGTTTACCTGTTCTGAAGAAATCACATGGAGGACAGGTTGGTAAAGACATGGTTTATCATTACTTATGAGAGGGAACCAATGGCGGCTGGTCGGCATAAAGCTTCCCACACCCCAACAGATGTGGGGAGAGACTGTATACCCCCAGCGTGGGAAGGGAAGCCAGACACAGCAATGGCATTATGTGCCAAGAAGCAGAAACAAAGGTGTTTCTGCTCTCCATAACTGTCTTGAGTTCACAAATGTACATCTTCAAGGGCATTTCGACAGGACACAGACGTCCTTGGCCATGGGGCCATTCTCTCAGTCGAGAAAGGAGGAGAGGGGCATACGTCCTGCATTTACCCCACAGAGATATATACATACATATTCATCTATATTTGTTACAGGAAACTGGCTTACACAATGTGGGAGCGGGCCAAGCATTCTCTGTAAGGCTGGTTGTTGCTGTGTATGGAGTTAGGTGTCCACAGGGGAAACCATCAGGAAGGGAAGGTGGAGGAGATCAAAGTTAGGGTAGAAACCCCAAGCATAAGCAGGGACCCCCATCAGGAATGATTGAAAGCCACATTGGTTCCTGTTGCCTTTGATCTTGGGACAGAAGTATTTTGCAAAAGCTGAGGCCTTTGTCAGAGAGCTGAACATATGCATCTGGCCCAGGAGTCGGAGAAACCAAAAGGGGAACCTAGGAGAGGCAGAGCCACTGGTGCTTCCCGTCCATGAGGGGTGGAAGCCTGTCAGCAACGGCATGTGACTCTCCCCCTGGATTTGGCCTGCTTCTTGCCAAGCCTAATTCATAGGTATTTCGATTTTTCTATTGGCTTATGTCCATGATTGTGAAAATGATTTTTTGATAAAAATTTCTAATGTCACTGATGATATATAGGAAAGCTATTCATTTTTGAAAGTGGATTTTGTATCTGATAAGTTTGCTGATACCTCTAATTCATTTTAATAATTTTTCAGCTTTTGTCCATGTTCTCGGAAGGTAATCTTATCATAGGCAAACAATGGAAATTTTTTCTATTTCTTTCCAACATTTGTACTTCGTATCTTTGATCTGTCTTATCACATTGGTTGGGTTGAAGAGTAGGTGTTAGCAGCCTTCCTCATATTTACAGAGTTACCTTGAGCTTTGCTCTGCTGTCATTTCTAGTCCTGGTGCTTATGCTGTGATCCCTGCACTGATGGAGTGTTGATTGAGAAAGCAGGCCAGGCACTGAAGCTCGCACCTGCAATCCCAGCACTTTGGGAGGCCAAGGCGGGAGGATTGCTTGAGTCTGGGGGTTCAGGGCTAGCCTAGGCAACATAGTGAGACTTCGTCTCTACAAAAAATTTAAAAATTAGCTGGGCTCAGTGACATGTGCCTGTAGTCCTGGCTGCTCAGGAAACTGATGCAGAAGGATCACCTGAGCCCAGGAGGTCAAGGCTGTGGTGAGCTGTGATCCTGCCTCTGCTCTCCAGCCTGGGCAACAGAGTGAGACCCCAACTCAAAAAAAAAAAAAAAGAAAGCAGTTTTCAGGGCTTTATCATAGGGCAAATGTGGCTGCTGCCAGCAATACAACACACTGAAGGGAGAGAAGGGTTTGGTTACCTCCACTCTTTCAAAGAGAGTTTTAACCCTTTACCTGTTTAGAAAAAAAAATGCAGCTCGTGGCTGTGTTCATTGAATTTTAAATAAACACTCACTTTGAGGCTGAAGTAAATCTGACTGGTTTCAATGTGAAAATACAATATAAGAACCTTAGAGTTATTTCTAAACAGAACTTGTCTCTAATCCTAACAAAAAAAAATATTTTTTTTGAGTTAACTCTCACTCTGTCACCCAGGTTGGAGTGCATTGCCATGCTACCGGCCACCGCAGCCTCAACCTGCTGGGCTCAGGCGATCCTCCCGCCTCAGCCTTCCAAGTAGCCAGAACTACAGGCGCGCACTACTGCACCTGGCTAATTTTTTATTTATTGTAGAGATGAGGTCTGTCAAGTTGCCTGGGTGGGTCTTGGCAATCCACTTGCCTCAGCCTCCCAAAGTGCTGGAATTACAGATTGAGCCACTGATCCCGGCCTTTTTAAAAAAAAATTTTTTTTTTTTTGAGTTGGAGTCTCACTCTGTTGCCCAGACTGGAGTGCAGTGGCCGCTCCCGGCCACCGCAGCCTCGACCCGCTGGGCTCCAGGGATCCTTCCGCCTCAGCCTTCCGAGTAGCCAGAATTACAGGTGCCTGGCTGATTTTTTTATTTATTGTAGAGATGAGGTCTCGCTGCCCAGGCAGGTCTTGAACCCGCGGGCTCAGGCAATCCACTCACCTCAGCCTCCCAAAGGCGCGGGATTACAGGCTGAGCCACCGAGCCCAGCTCTTTTTCTTTTTTTTAGTTGGAGTCTCACTCTGTCGCCCAGGCTGGAGTGCAGTGGCATGCTCACAGCCACCACAGCCCAACCTTGACCTGCTGGGCTCAGGTGATTCTTCTGCCTCAGTCTTTCAAGTAGCAGGAACTACAGGCCCTCACCACCACAGCTAATTTTCTTTCTTTTTTTTTTAATTGTAGAGATGAGGTCTCGCCAAGTTGTCCAGGCTGGTCTTGAGCCTGTGGACTCAGGCAATCCTCTCACCTTAGTCTCCCAAAATGCTGGGATTACAGGCGTGAGCCACTGTGCCCAGCTGGCAATTTCTTAAAATAAGACAGCAATGAAGTTCACTGCATGGACTGACTTTCATTTCATGAAAGATTTCCCTGTAACACTTGATGCTATTTGATAGTATTTTATTCACAGTAGAACTCAAGTCCTGATGTTTCTTTACCAACTAAGTTTATGTAATATTCAAAATCCTTTGTTGTCAAATTCAACAATGTTCACAGCATCTTCACCAGAAGGAGATCCCATCTTGAGAGACCACTTTCTTTGCTTATCCATTGGAGTCAAGTCCTTATCTATTATTATTATTTTTTGAATTGGAGTCTCACTCTGTCACCCAGGCTGGAGTATATTGCCATGCTCACAGTCACCCCAGCGTCGACCTGCTGGGCTCCAGCGAAACTTCAGCTTCAGCCTTCCAAGCAGCCAGAACTACAGGCGCGCGCTACCATGCCCGGCTAATTTTTTGATTTATTGTATAGACGAGGTCTCACCAAATTGCCTGGGCTGGTCTCGAACCCTTGGACTCAGGCAATCCACTCGCCTCGGCCTCCCAAAGTGCTGGGATTACAGGCTAAGCCACCGAGCCCAGCCATCTGTTAATGTTTTATCATGACGGTGGCATGCGCCGATAGTCCCAATTTCTTGGGGGGTTGAGATGGGAGGATTGCTTGAGGTTGGGGATTTGAGGCTGCAGTGAGCTATGATCCTATGATCGCACCACTGCACTCCAGCCTGGATGACAGAGAGACACCCTGTCTTAAAAAAAAATCATTAGATAAAAGCAATTCAGTCAATCTTCAGGCTCTACTTCTAATTCTAGTTTTCTTCCACCACATCTGCAGTTATTTCCTCCACTGAAGTCTTGACCTCCTTCAAGTCATCCAGGGTTGGGATCAATTTCTTCCAAACTCTCCTTAATGTTGTTATTTTGACCTCCTCCCATAAATCACGAATGTTTTTTGGTTTTGTTTTTTGTTAGAGACCAGTCTCACTCTGTTATCCAGGCTGGAGTACAGCGGCACAATAGCATAGCTTACCACATGCTTGAACTCCTGGACTCAGCCTCCCAAGTATCTGGGACTACAGGCATGTGTCACAAAGCCTACTAATTTAATTTAAAACTTTTTTTTTTTAGTTGGAGTCTCCCTCTGTCACCCAGGCTGCAATGTGACACTCACGGCCACCCCAGCATCGACCTGCTGGACTCCGGCAATCCTTCCGCTTCAGCCTTCCAAGTAGCTGGAACTACAGGCACGCGCTACCACGCCCGGCTAAGTTTTTATTTATTGTAAAGACGAGGTCTCACCAAGTCGCCCGGGCTGGTCTTGAACCCATGGGCTCAGGCAATCCTCCTCTCACCTCAGCCTCCCAAAGTGCTGGGATTGCAAGCTGAGCCACCGAGCCCGGCCAAAACACCTTTTTAAAGATATGGGTCTTGCTATGTTGCCCAAGGTGGTCTCAAAATCCTGACCTCCACCTGGGCAACTTGGCGAGACCTCATCTCTACAATAAATCAAAAAATTAGCCAGGTGTGGTAGCGCACGC
>NW_007249852.1:11342-15230 GCF_000164805.1 Carlito syrichta
CAGCTACTAGGAAGGCTGAGGATGAAGGATCGCCGGAGCCCAGCAGGTCGAGGCTGTGGTGGCCGGGAGCGGCCACTGCACTCCAATCTGGGCGACAGAGTGAGACTCCAACTCAAAAAAATAAAATAAAATCCTGACCTCAAGCAATCTTCTTGCCTCAGTCTTCCGAGTAGCCAGGATTACAGGCATGAACCACCATGCTTGGCACAAATGTTCTTAATGGCATCTAGAATGATGAATCCTTTCGAGAAAATTTTCAGTTTACTTTGACCAGATCCATCAGAGGAACCTCTATCTATGGCAGCTATAGCCTCACAAAATATATTTCTTAAATTATGACTTGAAAGTGGAAATTACTCCTTGATTCACGTGCTGCAGGATGGATGATATATTACCAGGCATAAAAACAACATTGATCTTCTTGTACATCTCTACCAGAGTTCTTGAGTGACTAGGTACCTTGTCAGTGTGCAGTCACATTTTGAAAATAATCTTTTCTACTAGGAGTACATCTCAACAGTGGACTTAAAATATTCAGTAGCCATGCTGTAAACAGATGTGCATCATCTACACTTTGTTGTTCAATTTGTAGAGCACAGGCAGAGTGGGTTTAACACAATTCTTTTTTGTTTGTTTGGTTTTGAGTCTGAGTCTCACTCTGTTGCCCAGGTTGGAGTGCAGGGGCACACTTACAGTCACCACAGCCTCCACCTGCTGGGCTCAGGTGATCCTTCCACCTCAGCCTTCCAAGGAGCTGGAACTATAGGTGCATGCCACCACGTCCGGCTAATTTTTTTGATTTATTGTAGAGATGAGGTCTCACCATGCTGTCCAGGTTGGTCTCGAACCCGTGGGCTCAGGCAATCCTCTCACTTTGGCCTCCCAAAGTTCTGAGATTATAGGTGTGAGCCACCACGCCCGGCCAAGACAATACTATTTATTGTGTATGGCCACTGAACCCTTTGTCCTTTTACCTTAATGGTCACCTAGCAATTGGACAGAGATTTCCTTAAACACTCCAACTCAAAAAAATAATAATAATAATAATAATAATGTTTATTACCAAAAAATGATGATAGTCTACATGCAAGGTTCACATCTTTGATCTCCTCGGTTATCAGCAGAGGGAGCTTTCTTAAAGGCAAAGATGAAATAGACACTTTTAGTTTGGGGGACTAAGGCAGTGAGTGTGTCACATGTTTATTGCAGCACTATTCACAACAATAAAAACATGGAACCAACCCAGATACCCATTGAAAGGGGACTGGATACTATTATGCAGCCATAAAGAAGAACAAATTTGTGGCTTTCGCAGCAACCTGGATGCAGTTGGAGACCATCATACTAAGTGAACTATCAAAGAAACAACTGAACACTGCATATTCTCACTCATAAGCGGGCCCTGAACACTGATCACATTAGCACAACGGTGAAATCGTAAGATGGTGGACACTGTTAGGGAAGAGAAGGAGGGAGGGAGAAGGGGTGGGGGCCTATGGCAACACACTGAGTACCTGGTTCACTATCAGGGGAAGAGAGGGCCAGTTACAAGCCCAAACTTTACCTGCATGCAACCTACTTATATATCCCACAACTCTAAAATAATAACCAAAAAAAATTTTTTTTTTTGAGTTGGAATCTCACTCTGTCACCTAGCCTGGAGTACAGTGGCACACTCACAGCCAACGTAGCCTCGGCCTGCTGGGCTCAAGTGATCCTTCTACCTCAGCCTTCTAAGTAGCTAGAACAACAGGTGTGTTCTGCCAGGTTTGGCTAATTTTTTGATTTACTTTGGAGATGAGGTCTCGCCAAGTTGCCCAGGCTGGTCTTGAACCCATGGGCTCAGGCAATACTCTCACCTTCAATTCCCAAAGTGCTGGGATTATAGGTGTGAGACACTGCTTCAGGCCACCAAATTTTTTTTTAAAGGTTGTGAGTGTGTGCCCAGAACTTCTTTTCTTCCTTCTGGCCCTAATTTTGTTTTCTAAAGTTGAATATGATTTGCTTATTACTTATGTTCCTCTACAATGAGTATATTCACTGCTTAGACTGATTTTCACAGTCTTGAGATGTGTTAACTCCTCCTACCCTAAAGTAGAGTTAACCTAAGGACCTGGACAGCAGAACTGAGTGAAATTTAGCAAGTGTCTCTGTAATAATCAAGTCTCTTTAGGTAGCAAGAAGCAAACATTCTGTTCAAACTTTGGGTCCTCACATTCGGAAATGTTTTGGTTCACAGAACTATGAAATCCAAACGTACTTTTAGCTTCAAGCTTTTTTTTTTTTTTTTTGAGTTGGAGTCTCACTCTGTCGCCCAGACTGGAGTGCAGTGGCCGCTCCCGGACACCGCAGCCTCCGCCTGCTGGGCTCCGGTGATCCTTCCGCCTCAGCCTTCCAAGTAGCTGGAACTACAGGCGCGCGCTATCACGCCCGGCTAATTTTTTGATTTATTGTAAAGATGAGGTCTCACCTGCCCAGGCAGGTCTCGAATCCGCGGGCTCAGGCAATTCACTCACCTCAGCCTCCCAAAGGAGGGGGATTACAGTCTGAGCCACCAAGCCCGGCTTAGCTTCAAGCTTTAACTGAACACAAGTAATCTTATCAGAGCACTGTCTCTGAGCTCTGCTTTCTTCTGTATTTGTCTTCATTTCAGTGATTCATTTCCCACAGAGTGCCAAAACACTAGCTCTAGGTGGCTGTAGGGTTATACCACCCATATAGCTTGTGATTCCATAGGGAAAATCATGTTTCTTTTGTGATATGTTCTAACAAAAGTTTTGTGGGAGGCTGAATGTTCAGGCTTGGGTCTTCTGCATATTCCTGAACCATCATCGTGGCCAGGAAGATTTGATTATTTGACTAGACAGGCCTGGGTCATTATGGAAACCCCAAGGTTGTGGTGGGAAGGGATAATGGAGTGGATCACTCACAATAAAAAGAAACAACAGGCTGGGGCATGGTGGCTCAAGCCTATAATTCCAGCACTTTGGGAGGCTGAGGCAAGGAGACTGTCTGAGCCCAGGGGTTCGAGACCAACCTGGGCAACTTGGCGAGACATAATTTCTACAATAAATTTAAAAATTAGCTGGACGTGGTAGCGCGTGCCTGTAGTTTGGCTACTTGGAAGGCTGAGGCAGAAGGATCACCTGAGCGTTGCCACTGCACTCCAGCCTGGGCAATAGAGTGAGACTCCAACTCAAAAAAATAAAAAGAAAGAAAGAAAGATAGAAACAGTAGTCTTATTTTAACTGAAAAAGGGGGTTGGAAAAGTACAGTGGGCATGCGTACTAAAATCATCATAGTATACAACATTTCCTGAGAGTAGCGACTTGTGAAGACTTATCCCAGAGCCCTGTATCCTGCTCTGGTGATTTCATTGGCCCATAGTTACTTAAATCAATGAGTATAGCATATTCAAAAGCCATAAGGGAGAATGTTTCAGCTTGGGAGTATAGTAAAAGAACTCTTTGTTTCTATAAAAATATCACCTTGTTCTGTTCAAGTATTTGGTTGTGATTTGTAAATATGTCCAACAAAAATGCCATCAGTTGAATTCTCCAGTTAGTAAAGAAAATGTTCGAGAGTTGGCAAAAAGTCAAACTCGTGCTATCAGAATCACAATACAAGAATCACCCGAGCCCAGCAGGTCTAGGCTGCGGTGGGCGGAGCGTGCCACTGCACTCCTGTCTGGGAGATAGAGACTCCAACTTAAAAAAAAAAAAAAGACTCACAATACATTCTTTTTAAGAACTCCTCACATCTTATCCTCAGCAGGAGAAGCAGCTCTTTGCTACTCAGAAGTTAATTTGCCTTAGATGATACCAATTACTGTTCTAATTTCACACTGGAATACTGTTCATTATTTACATTTTTAAAAATTATAGCGGG
>NW_007249852.1:15698-16489 GCF_000164805.1 Carlito syrichta
GGAGTCTCACTCTGTGGCCCAGACTGGAGTGCAGTGACCACTCCCGGCCACCGCAACCTCGACCTGCTGGGCTCAGGTGATCCTTCCGCCTAAGCCTTCCAAGTAGCTGGAACTACAGGCGCACGCTACCACGCCCGGTTAATTTTTTGATTGATTGTAGAGATGAGGTCTCGCCAAGTTGCCCAGGCAGGTCTCGAACCCGCGGGCTCAGGCAATTCACTCACCTCAGCCTCCCAAAGGCGTGGGATTACAGGCTGAGCCACCGAGCCCGGCCTCCCCTGCCTTCTTGCTTGCAATCTCTGGACTTTAAATATGGTATTTCCACGTGGACTAGGTTTTTTGTTTTGTTTTAGACAAACGCAGGCAAGAGAGAAGTAAAGGTGAAGAGTTTGGCTGTCTTGCCAATTTCCTTTCAAGCTGCTGAGGATGCCACACAAGTGGCCAGCACCAAGACACTGAGACTAGAGTATGTGAGAGTGTATCACTTATTTATTCAGTAAATATTTACTATGGCCAGGTTCTATACTAGGCGCCAATACTACAGTGAACATGTCTTGTAAAGTCACTGATGGATGAAATATTTCACCACAAAAAATGGCTTTGCGGGTCTCACTGCTGTCCTGCCCTTTGTTCCCTTCACAAAGTATCTTCTCTTTAATAAACCTATCTTTCAGTCGGGCTCGGTGGCTCAGCCTGTAATCCTGCGCCTTGGGAGGCTGAGGTGAGTGAATTGCCTGAGTCCGCGGGTTCGAGACCCGCCTGGGCCACTTGGCAAGACCTCATCTCTACAA
>NW_007249852.1:16509-18005 GCF_000164805.1 Carlito syrichta
TACTTGGAAGGCTGAGGTGGAAGGATCGCTGGAGCCCAGCAGGTCGAGGCTGCGGTGGCCGGGAGCTGCCACTACATTCCAGTCTGGGTGATGGAGTGAGACTCCAACTCAATAAATAAATAAATAAATAAAAATAAACCTTTCTTAAAAAAATAAAAAAAAGATGGCTTTACAGGGTTATTTCAAAATATGTCAAAGAAACTTATTCTAGGATAAACTATTTGTATTTCCTTTTGGGGTTGCTGTCATGCCATGCTATACCAGTCAGGTTGAAATTTGGTATCCTATTTCCCCAGTGTATTTTGCCTGTCTTATGATCTCTATTTTAATGCCAGAAATCCAAAAGGGAAGGGGTATAACGAGGTGTGTCCGACCGCCTTTGCTTGCCATAATATGGAATTTAACTTTTCAGGTTACGTTGTCCCAGAGGGATCCACACAGTTGGCTGGGGAGGTTTAGAATCTTCTTTTCGGTTTACACATTGTATTTGTCTAGTGGAGTAGGATAAGAAGTTCTACTTAAAGTTAACATTAAGATGGCTATGACAGATTCAAATAGAGATGAACAGGGTGTAGCTGCATATACCCTTCGGCGTTCAGAGCAAAGGCTGGGATTAGGGCCTCCTCTGGACACATGGACGGGTTTGGGGGAGGGAAGGACTGTGGAAAGAGAAGACCCAGGTCTGAGCCCTAGGTCCCCGGAACTCTTGGCAGACCAGGAAGAGGAGAAAGGTCCAGGAAAGGAAAACCAGAGGAGTGCAGGGAAACGGGAGGAGGAGGCGCTTCCAGAAGGGACTGCTCAGCTGGGCCCGTTGTAGCCCAGTGGCGTGAGTCGGAACTGAGATCCCCTACCGGAACTGGCAACTAGAAAGCAGGGAGGAAAGCCTGGGGGCGGGGGGTTCTCTTTGGGGTCCTGCGATAAAGGGAGCAGAAAAATGGAATGGCAGCTAGCGGGCAAAAAGCACCCAAGGGATAATTAAAAAAAAAAAAGATAGTCTGATGTGTGTATACCACTGGATGTGATCCCCGTCCCTAGTATACCAGGAGATGAAATTTTGATTTCCTGCCTCAGGGGACGAATTCCGGGGATCCGTGCGGCCTCAAGCCAAGGCAGCTAAGCCGCGAAGGAGGGAGCCGGGGCTGCCGCGGCCGAGACGAGGAAGATGGGAGGGGGGTGATGGGGGGCAAGGGGGAAGGGTCGGGGGTGGCCGGAGGCCCAGGCGGCGCCGCACTTGGCACCCACCTCCGCAGGCCGGAAAGGCCTGGCCCAAGGTCGCCCAGCGCGTTTGGCGGCGAGGCCACCCCGCTCGGTCCCGTCTGAAGAGCCACAAAATGGAGGAGGAAGGAGCACTCTCTCTCCAGAGCGTCTCGGCGCGTGGGCCGCTCTCCGGCGGTGTCGGGCGCTTCCTGCCCGGCGCCCGACTCTCAGCCGCCCGCCCTCCGCGCGCTGCCCACTTCTCGGGGACTCTTCTTCTTCCTTTCCGGAGCCACCCTGCG
>NW_007249852.1:18344-36256 GCF_000164805.1 Carlito syrichta
GGCGGCGCCCTCCCGCACCTGCGTCCATCCCGCCCGCCCGCCACGCCCCCGCGCCGCGGCGCTCCCGGCCTCGCCTTTCTCCTCAGGACCAGGCCATGGAGCAGAAAGTCCAGCGGGCTCGCCGGGCGTTCCGGTCCGGCCGGTCGCGACCCCTGCGGTTCCGGCTGCAGCAGCTCGAGGCCCTGCGGAGGATGGTGCAGGAGCGCGAGAAGGACATCCTGGCGGCCATCTCCGCCGACCTGTGCAAGGTTCGCGCGCTGCGGGAGGGGCCGGGACACCGGGACCCCGGCGGCGCAGCCGATGGTGGGGGACCGGAGCGTTGGCTTTTTTTGCTTTTTCTTTTTTGGCCTTCACTCTTTGATTGCGCAAGCACTAGGAGTATGATCTCCAGCAGGAGAGATAAAGCACAAGTTTCTGCCGACTTCCCCGACCCTCTGACCTTGCTTAGAGCCAGGCCCCGTTGAGTGAATTTGCAGACACTTTAGAAGGGCGTGTGTTAACCTGGCCTCTAAAATTCCACTTCTGCGAATGGCCTTTTATATTCTTGTCCATTTTTTATTGCATTTACGGTCCCTTTCTCTTTGTGTATTTCGGATTTCTGTGATTTGTCAGCTTGGCATGTTGTCTCTGGATCTTTTAATTTTGTTTGTAAGCCAGAAGTTGTTTTGTTTTGTTTTGCGTCGGCGTCTCACTCGGTCGCCCAGACTGGAGTGCAGTGGGCGCTCCCGGCCACCGCAGCCTCGACCTGCTGGGCTCCGGCGATCCTTCCGCCTCAGCCTTCCGAGTAACTGGAACTACAGGCGCGCGCTACCACGCCCGGTTGATTTTTTGATTTATTGTAGAAATGAGGTCTCGCTGCCCAGGCGGGTCTCGAACCCGCGGGCTCAGGCAATCCACGCACCTCAGCCTCCCAAAGGCGCGGGATTACAGGCTGAGCCACCGAGCCCGGCTTGTTTTGTTTTTAAAGGGTATTTTCCTTCGTGACTGTTATTAGGTCAGTGCTCTCAAACTTTAGCGCACTGGCAATCACCTGGGGATCTTGTTAAAATGCAAATTATGGTTTAGTAAATCTGGGGTGGGTTCTGAGATTCCAAGTTTCTAACAAGGTCCCAGGTGATACCATGCTCTTTTGGAAGAATGCGTTAAGTAGCAAGGTTTTAAGTTCGTGTTTAGGATATAGGCATTTTTCTGTATGCTTTATAATAATATAACTATCATGTTTTTACTTTTTATCTGCATTCCAGGCTTAGCAGGGTTTGCTCTGGGTTTGTGATTCTCTCTTCTCCACATCCCTTCAAAGATTATTTCAAGGAGTAGTAGTGGTAACTATATAACATTTTTAGTTTTTGAGTTGGAGTCTCACTCTGTTGTCCAGACTGGAGTGCAGTGGCACACTCACAGACATCGCAGCCTGTAACTGCTAGGCTCAGGCGATCTTTCAGCCTCAGCCTTCCAAGTAGCTGGAATTACAGGCATGTACCACCACACCCGGCTAATTTTTTTGATTTATTATAGAGACAAGTTCTCACCAAGTTGCCTGGCCCAACTATAACATTTTTTAAAGAATACTTTTGTTGGAGAGGTACTATGATATTAAATTAACAAGATGGAGTAATGAAGATTCCAAAAAGTCTGTGAATCATTCATCCTACAAGAGTCAAATGTTTGTGTTTACATATATACTCAAGAAATACAGTTGTGAGCCAGGTGTGGTGTCTCACACCTGTAATCCCAGCACTTTGGGAGGCAGAGATAAGATGATTGCCTGAGCCCATGGGTGCTAGACCTCGTCTCTACAATAAAATCAAAAAATTAGCCGGGTATGGTGGTGCATGCCTGTAGTTCCAGCTACCTGGAAGGCTAAGATGGAAGGATTGCCTGATCCCAGCAGGTTGAGGCTGTGGTGGCCCTGAGCGTGCCACTGCACTCCAGTCTGGGCAACAGAGTGAGACTCTAACCCAAAAAAAAAAAAAAAAAAGAATACAGTTATGTTTTTCTGCCCTTGAGGGTTTTAAACTTGGTTAGGAAACAACATACATAGGTAGAATGTCAGTATAGTTATAAATCAGCGTATTAAAGGTGAAATATTAAGATACAGGTTAAAAGCATAATTGCTGGGGTATTATAAAGCATGATCAGGGCAGGCCATTATTAATCAGGGAAGTCTTCCTGAAAGAGGTGACATTTAAGTCTGATTTTAAAGACTGTGGATCAGTAGAGAAGAATTTAGAAGCATTCAGTATATTAGAGAAGGAATCAGCAAGTTCTTATTGAGGGTGTGGAGGCTGCAAAAGGAATCTGGATGGCAAACCAGCTTGTCTGATAACACCAGTTGTTGTCACTGCAGGTGTACCTGGACTGAGGTTTTCAACATTCGGAGCCAAGTTAATCATACTCATTGTGCAGGGTTAACTGTGGTTCTCTTATAACAGAGTGAATTCAATGCATTCAGTCAGGAAGTCATTACTGTGCTTGGGGAAATTGATCTTATGCTGGAGAGTCTTCCTGGATGGGTTAGTGCTCAACCAGTTAAGAAGAACCTGCTCACCATGATGGATGAGGCCTATATTCAACCAGAGCCTCTGGGAGTGGTGCTGATCATTGGAGCTTGGAACTACCCCTTCGTTCTCACCATTCAGCCACTGATAGGAGCCATCGCTGCAGGTTTGGTGCTAGCTTATGTCTTTATACCTTTTTATGGGGGCTTATTCTCTCATATTGGTTGTAAAACAAGGATAATAGCTAGTTAAATACATTGATTTTGGTGGTTTGCCTTGGTTTACAGCAGCATTGTATAATATATAAATTTTTAAATGGTCTATTAAGCCAGGCGTGGTGGCTCACACCTATAATCCCAGCACTTTGAGAGGCCAAGGTGGGAGGATTGCTTGAGCTCAGGAGGACATAGCAAGACCTCGTCTCTATAGAAAATCAGCTGAGTATGGTGGCGTACACTTATAGTCCCAGCTACTCAGGAGGCTGAGGCAGGAGGATCACCTGAGCCAAAGAGGTTGTGGCGGTGGTGAGCTGTGATTGTGCAACTACACACCAATTGGGTGACAGAGCAAGACCCTGTCTCAAATAAATAATTAAATGGATAGATGAATAAATAAATAAAATGGCCTACTGAGGAGATATGCGTGACTATTTTTTGAAGCATTTGGGCAATGAACCCGTGAGGGTATAAAGGCATCTGAGTTGACAGGCCCAGGAGTTTTGAGTCAGGCACCCATATTGTAATGTGGTTTTAGTTGTTGGCTCTGGCTTTGGAGGAACCATTTAATTCCTTCTGGCCAATTTGTTCATTCAAATAAAGACTGTGGGAATAATACTAGCTTCAGTGCTTAGCAAATGCCAAGAGATTAATTTTCACCTTTGCAGGATCCAGACTGACGGCTCTGTATGGACATGGCTTGTTTGCCCAGTAATTCCAAGGCAGAGAGGAAGATCTGAGGGCAGAAGTGGGAGAAAAGTGTTAGAAAGCTGGAGGAGTGGGAAAGGCTGATGGAGCGAGCCTACCTGTTGTCAGTGACCTGAAGATAATGACAACTAAGGAGTTAGCATTTGAAGAGAAAGTGAGATGAGTTCTTACACTTATGGAGAAGAGCAGAATTAAGAGCTACAGAGATAATTGGAGTACTTAGCCTCTACTTTTCCCATGAACACTTATTTTGGTAGCTATTAATCAAGTATTAGATGACAGTGTTCTGCGTTTTACTTTGTTTAGGAAATGCTGTGATTATCAAGCCTTCTGAACTAAGTGAAAATACAGCCACAATCTTGGCTAAGCTCCTCCCTCAGTATTTAGATCAGGTAAGAATGTCTTGACCCCTCTTGAACATATTTATTGTGAAAACACACATTTGAATTTTCTGCTAGTGTTTGTCATTGCTGCCTGGAGATGGCCAGTTGCAGTTTCCTTAAGCTTCCAACAGTTGACTTAGTAAAAGAAGTTAAGTTCCAAAATACACTGTGGAATAACACAGCTATTGTGGTCACAAAATATATTTAGGTCCATGACTTCATAGGCACATACTACTTATTTACAGATCTTCTCTTGACATCGTGGATTAATCCTTGCTTGAGCTAACATATCCTTTTAGGTATATTCATTTAGTGAATTATTTAATGAGGGACTGATACTGTGCTGGGTACTAGCATATTTTTATTACTGACAGTATATTTTGTCATAACAGTATAGTTTTGTATGATTATATATAAGAACACTTCTGCTTCTAAAAAGGGCATGTTTGTGGCATAAAACTATAAGAAGGAAAGTGGCTTTCTGAACCAGAGGGTGAATCCTCACTCTGCATTAAAGTGCTGACATATTAAGAATATAAAAAAACTGAATAAAGAAAATGATCTCCTCAGCTGTGGGATAGTTTGTCTCTCTGTCTGAATCAGAAGTTTTCATGCCTTCCTAGGGAAGAAGTTTATGATGCCACCGTGAAACTGCAACTGCTGAGTTCTACCGTGAAACTGCAGCTGCAAGGAGGCATCTTCATTTAGCTTTTATCAAAAGACAACTTAAAATATCTTCCCTGTATCATACACATTAATTTGTGATGGCCTTAAGGCCAACTCTGGATCCTGGAATAATGGCTGTTCTCTTTGTTGTCTATCACTGTTATGGCAGCCCACAGTTTTGTTCTAATAGTTTTGTTCTAATAACTGATTATCCAGTCCAGAAGGATGAAATGGAAGATAGTGAGCATGAATTGAGTAGGACTTAGAACTAGAAGATGGAGGTTGAAGGTTCTTCATTGCTCCTCACCAGGGTTAAATTCTTCAATAGCTGACTGTCCAGATGGGGTTTATCATAATGCCTTATTGAAGTTAGCTTGTTGGGAAATCAATAACATATACCACGTAGATTAAACCACAGAAAAGTTAACACATGAGACATTTTTGGAGAAGCTAAACTATGAAGTGAATAGAAATTAATTTGCCTTTTAAAGCAGGTGATCAAATGGAAACATGAGGTCCACAAGCTAGTTTTTACTTCATATTCATACCTCAGAAACTTTTTAATATCTCTCTGTCTTCTTCTCTCTCTATGTCTTTTTATCATCTGTTCTGTCATCAATTTTCATGCTGTTATCGTCCAAGGTATTCTCTCTTTTAGAATAGCTGTTAATAATAGCACAGTGTATATGAGGAGTCAGTCTACAGAGGCTATGTGAATTCTTCCAGTAATAGATGAAGAAACTAAAGCTCAGAGATGTTCAGTTTCTTGCCTAAGGTCACATAAGCTTGTGAGTAGCAGAGCCCAGATTCAATCCAGATATACTTCAAAAGCAAGTGCTCTCAGCTAGTGTGCTATGTATACCATTCATTCAGCATACTGTGGGCTAGCTAAACCCTGCTCTGTGTTATGTAGGGAAAGAACATTCAGATTTAAACACGCAGCTGGGACCTGTCCAGTGGTCATTGACAGCAGCCACTGCTTCACCAGAATTCTCAGCTTCCACATACACATACCCATCTCCTGCATTTCTCTGGTCAAATCCAACCATTTGCTGTCTTCTGTGCCTTCATTCCTGAACTCTTGTAGAAAATGTTGGACTCTCCAGGTTGGTTCCACATAGATTAATGGGTCCCAGATGCCAGTGGACTCTGTGTTCTCCACTTGTCCTTGATCAAGCTCCCTCTCGCATCCCTCACAGGGACTAGTCTCGATATTCTCCTGGTTTTACTGAATGTTACATGTTATATTGAAGAAATTGCTGATGTTAGATGATAGGATTAATTTGATGCTGCAAGAGTTTATGTTTTTCTTTTTTTGAGGACCTCTATATTGTTATTAATGGTGGTGTTGCGGAAACCACAGAGCTTCTGAAGCAGCGATTTGACCACATTCTCTATACGGGAAACACTGCAGTTGGAAAAATCGTCATGGAAGCTGCTGCCAAGCATCTGACCCCTGTGACTCTTGAACTAGGTGGGAAAAGCCCATGTTATATTGATAAAGATTGTGACCTGGACACTGTTTGCAGGTGAGACTGACTTTCTGATTTTCTGAAGTTTTCCCAGCACAATGGAGGTTTTTCCTAATAGGTTGGTGTTTCCCTAATAGATTGAATCCCATACCCTATGGCGCCAAGGTACATTAACCAAAGGTTAAGCTTTGGTGGTCAATGTTCTCAAAAGTAACAGAAGTCTTTCACAAACTGCCTCTTGGTACCACTGTCAGAAATGATGAGCCATAAGTCCTGACCATTGTCCTTAGGAATTTTGGTCATTTTGTTCTTGAGATTACAATTAGATCTGGCAAGAAATTCTAATGTTCTGCTGGCCAGTTGATGCATGAAGTAGAAAATCCAAAGTATTATGTGTGCCTAATAAAAATCTTTTTTTTTTTTTTTGAGTTGGAGTCTCACTCCGTCGCCCAGACTGGAGTGCAGTGGCTGCTCCCGGCCACCGCAGCCTCAACCTGCTGGGCTCTGGCGATCCTTCCGCCTCAGCCTTCCAGGTAGCTGGAAATACAGGCGTGCACTACCACGCACAGCTAATTTTTTGATTTATTGTAGAGATGAGGTCTCACCAAGTTGCCCAGGTAGGTCTCGAACCTGCGGGTTCAGGCAATCCACTCACCTCAGCCTCCCAAAGCGGGGGATTACAGGCTGAGCCACCGAGCCCGGCTATAAAAATCTTTAAATTCTGATTTGAAAGGATTTTACGTTGATCTCTTTACTGAGATCCTTTGTTGACAAAACTGGTATTACTTATCTTTTAACTTTAAATAACATCTTGCATTTGGAAATTAGAGAATGAAGCGTTTCAGGTTCTCTATGCTAAATCAGGTTTAGCTATTAGGAAGTGCCAGAACACAGAATTGGCTCTCTGCTCTGGGTGGTTTTCTCTTCCCTTGAGATGGATGCAAAGAAGGAGATGGGAGGTTAGGTCAGGGTTCCAGGTTGGCTTTGTAAATAGAAATCTAGTTGCCAGAGCAAGAGATCCTCAGTTGGTGAATGTTCAGGTTGTAGGCTTCTTCCTGTATGTGGGAAAGGTTTCTAGACCTTGAAGGCTGACTGTCATCCTGTTTATACCCGAATATCTTGCCAGCAAGATCTAAAGCCACAACCAGGAGAAATGGAGTCTGTAATGAACTCTCATCATCCAGGATGTCCTCTTGGCTGGAGTAGGAGAGGGAAAGGGGTGTTTAGAAGCTTTCTCCTCTTTTCCTGCAATAGGCAATGGCTTCACTGCTGTTTAAGTATTGTTTCCCATGAGTTGACTTCATAACTTTCTGCTACTTAGAATATTCTGCCTCAGATGGAAAATGCATTCTGAGTTCTAACCAACTCATTTAGAAATGAATTTTTAGCTTTTTATAAGTAAGAATGTGACTATTTTAGTTGCAAAACAATTAAACAACACAAAAGTATGTAACAAATGTGTATTCGACTGAATTATATAGCTATTTGGGTTTTTCCCCCCTTCAGACGCATAACCTGGGGAAAGTTCATGAATTGTGGTCAAACCTGCATTGCTCCTGACTATATTCTCTGTGAACCATCCCTCCAGCATCAAATTGTGCAGAAGATTAAGGAAACGCTCCAGGTTTGTGTTCAACATATCTGATTCCGTTGATTATAGTGAAGATAAGGAATCAAATTACCAACTTGCAAGCAGTATCCCTGTTTTCTCCTCCTCTCAGGAAAATTTCAGTAACATATATGACTGAATTAACTTTTTGGCTGATTGAAAATTCTCTGTGCACCCTTTATAGAATGTCTGCTGGGAGCGAGTTTAGATTGGTATTATACCTACCTAAACCATCCAGTTGCTTTGTTGGTGATCAGTTGTGACATATACTTTGAAAACTTTTAAATAAATGTGGTCTGTGGTTTTGAGGAAATGTTGACAATCCCTTGAAGTATAATTGGAGAGCCTTTGGCACATTGGCCATTGCTGATTGGGTTGTTGGTTATAGTGTGCGTAGAGGGCCTTGGGTGGCCAGTAGTTTGGAGGAGTGAGTAAATTAAATAGCTACTTATAGTTTACCCATTATTTTGTTATCAATCTTTCAGGGTGTTTAGAGATCTGCAGCGAGGGAACTGAGGACGGCTGCTTGATTCCTAAGCTAAGGCTTGAAGGAAATGTAGGATTTAGGTTGGTAGAGAGGAATGGGATGATAAGTATGACTGAGTTAAGCAGTAGGAGGAGGGTCACTAAGCCCCTGTGTGCATGACTTTATTGGAACAATCATTGTTTTGCTAAATAGATGTTAATTGAGCACTAAAAGGAAGGCTTAATACCAAAGAATATGATCAGAAAATGAAAATTGTACCAAGAAGTTTAGGTGGATAGTTTATGATGTGTTCCAGACAAAGTAACTAGGGACGAGGTGCTAGGGTTCTGATAGGGGTATTAGACAATAGTGAAAGGACTGGGCCGGGTGTGGTGGCTCAGCCTGTAATCCCAGCACTTTGGGAGACTAAGACGAGAGGACTGCCTGAGCCCAGGGGATCAAGACCAGCCTGGGCAACTTAGTGAGACCTTGTCTCTGCAATAAATACATAAATAGCTGGGCATGGTGGCGTGTACCTGTGGTTCCAGCTACTTGGAAGGCTGAAGTAGAAGGATCACCTGAACCCAGCAGGTTGTGAGCATGCCACTGCACTCAAGCCTGGGCAACAGAGTGAGACTCTTAAAAAAAAAATTACTTGTAGGCTGGGTGTAGCGGTGGCATGTGTCTGTAGTTCCAGCTACTTGGAAGGCTGAGGCAGAAGGTACCTAAGCCCAGCAGGTCGAGTCTGCAGTGGCTATGAGCGTACCACTGCACTCCAGCCTGGGCAGCAAGAGTGAGACTCCAACTCAAAAAAACAACAAAAAAAGAAAGGGCTGAAGATGGCTCCAGATGACGAGAACATGAAGGGAGAGTTTGCCAGATTCAGGGAATGTGCATGGAAGAGAGAGTGGTTAAGAATACTTAACAGTGGCTTGTGCCTGTAATCCTAACACTTTAGGAGGTCGAGGCGAGAGGAATGCCTGAGCCTAGGGGTTCAAGACCAGCCTGGGCAACATGGCGAGACCTTGTCTCCACAATAAATTAAAAAAAAAATAGCTGGGCATGGTGTCATGCACCTGTAGTTCCAGCTACTTGGAAGGCTGAGGCCAGTGGGTTGAGGCTGCAGTGGTCGTAAGCATGCCACTGCACTCAAGCCCGAGTGACAGAGTGAGACTCTTAAAAAAAAAATACTTGTAGGCCGGGCACACAGTGGCTTACACCTGTAATCTCAGCACTTTGGGAGGCTGAGGCGGGAGGATCACTTGAGCCCAGGAGTTCGAGACCAGCCTGAGCAACATGTATTGTGAGGCCTCATCTCTACCAAAAAAATTACCAGGTATGGTGGTGTATGTCTGTAGTCCCAGCTACTCAGAAAGCTCAGGCTGGAGGATTTCCTGAGCCCAGGATGCAGTGAGTCGTGATCATGCCACTGCACTCCAGCCTGGGCAACACAGCAAGACCTCATCTCAAAAAAAAATAAAAATAAAAATAGTTGTGAGATTGAAAGTACTCAGGAAGTGGAGAAGTGCTTAGTTGAGTATGATGGTGAATAAGGGGTCCCTTTACCTTGCTTTGAGGTGTTTATCCTCTAACAGAGTTCTTGTTTTTTTTTTTTTTGAATTGGAATCTCACTCTGTCGCCCAGACTGGAGTGCAGTGGCCACTCCCAACCACCGCAGCCTCAACCTGCTGGGCTCCGGCGATCCTTCTGCCTCAAGCCTTCCAAGTAGCTGGTAGGCGTGCACTACCATGCCTGGCTAATTTTTTGATTTATTGTAGAGATGAGGTCTCGCCTGCCCAGGTGGTTCTTGAACCCGTGGGCTCAGGCAGTCCACTCACCTCAGCCTCCCAAGGCACGGACCTTTACAGGCTGAGCCACCGAGCCCGGCTAACAGAGTTCTTAACTGAGCTACATGTTAGAGTCCCTAGGGAGCCACTTAAAAATAAGTTTCCAGTCCTTACCCTCCAAAGATTCTGATTCATTTGGTCTGAGGCCCCCAGATGATTCTATGATGCAGTCGGCATTGAAAACCGCTTTTGGTGGCTCTGGAGTTGGGGCCCAGGATACGCATTTCAGCAAGTTCCCAGGTGATACCTACCACCTAGACTTGAGAATCATTCTTGGTGAAGGTTGGGTGAACACTGTACATGTGGATTTGAGACTAAATTGAGAGCTCTCACAAGGCTTTGAAGTGATGTAGCAATTCCATAATTTTGTGTTTGTTTTACATTATAAATATTGATTGTGTAATTGTTGAAGTTCTTTTACCTTAGTAATTTACCAAAGTTGTATTTTGATCCTTTGAGTGGTTTCATCACTGACTGGTGACAATTCTAGTTCGGAGAAAATTAAAAACAACAAAATAGAGCGAAGGTCAACAAATTTTTTCTCTAAAGCACTGATCAGGGGCATCCAACCTTTTGGCTTCTCTGGGCTGTACTGAGTAACCCTTTGGCTTCCCTGGGCCACATTGAATAAAGAGAAATTGTCTTGGGCCCCACATAAATTATGTAATATAACTAGTGTATATACATAGTAAAACTTCTTTTAAAATATTTTTTATTATAAAATTTAGAAAAATGAGAACAATAATAAACTAGTGGGAAATTTTACCTTGTTTTTGTAAAACCATCAATGTCTGGTTCAGTGGAAGTGGTCACAATTCTTAGTGAATTCTCAAGAGTTGAGAATTCTCTCAGTGAATGCTCATCAAAAATGTTTGTTCTAATTTTGCTCTTCACGTGCTTCATAATTGAAAACAACTGCTCAAAAATGTATGTGCTATCAAAAAGTGATGTCATGATTAAGGCGTGATTGTGAACTTCAAGAGTGGAGCTACGCATGGGTTCACAAAGAAAATAAACACTAAAAAACACATGATGTTAAAAGATTTTATGGGGCCGCATTATTAACTGTCCTGGGCTGCATGCAGCCTCTGCATGTCATAGATTGGACATGCCTGGACTAGATAGTAAATATTTTAGGCTTTGCAGACCATAGGTTTTCTGCTGCAACTACCCAACTTAACTGTAGTAGGAGAAGGGCAGCCACAACAAATGTGTGAATGAATGGGCAACCCTGATATAGAGAAAGACTTCTTTCCCCAACCTACTGCCACAGTCACCCCCAGGAGGGGGAGGACTCATGGGTAGACTCCAGAGAGCTATGGAGAATGATAGATGTGTGATAGCTATGGAGAGGCCCCTAGAGCTATGGAGAATGATAGATGTGTGTGTGTATGACACTTGTGTTTTATTTTCCAGTCCTTGGCCTGCCAAAAAGCTCAAACTTACTGCTGTTTTACTACTGTTAACTCTTTGCACTCAGACATCTCGTAGATCACCTCCCAGCAACTTGACCGCACTTTTTTACGAAATAGTGAAAAATGAGTCACTTCATATTAAATAGTATAGCTTTGGACCCAATTATTTTCTTTTAATGATATTTGGCTTATAATAGAATTTTGGACATTGAGTAACTAATGACAAAAAGATCAGTTTTATGTCTTATATTTTTCTAATATGTGGTAACGTGTGAAACAGTCACCGACATGCACTGCAGGTTCATTGACACATGTTGTGCAATAGTAATTTGTTTGACGTCTTCCACCTGGTGTTTTTCTATTTGTGCAGACAATGCAGTTTTGTTTTCTCGCTCCCACATGAATATGTAATTTATTGTCCAGTCTGTGCACCACTGAACAAGCACACTTCACACATTTTTTTCTATAATGACAGCTGATTTTTAAAAATGTATCTCTCTATATATATTCCATTTCTTTTTTTTGTGCAATTTGAATGAAAAACTTCAAGGAAATATACATTTTTAAAAAACTTGTGCTGGCATTAGTTTGTCCTATATAATTACCAGCAATCTCTTTATTCCCTGAGAGGGGACATCAGAGTGGTTTGCTAGATTTATGATGTGCCCTCAGAGGGGACATCCGAATGCAAAGGGTTAAATTGTTTTGGGGGTGGGGTGTTGGATTCTGTGAGGCTATAGAATCAGATTGATGTTTTTGGCATGAGTGGATTTTGTGCTTATTAAAGAAATTGAAATATAGGTCTTTGTGACACTTAAATACTACTGTTGTTTTAAATAGGAATTTTATGGAGAAAATATAAAAGAGTCTCCCGATTATGAAAGGATCATCAATCTTCGTCATTTTAAGAGGCTACTAGGTTTGCTTGAAGGACAAAAGATCGCGTATGGTGGGGAGACCGATGAGGCCACGCGTTACATAGGTAATGGCGATTCACCTTTTCCTGTGGGAAGGTGGCAGTTTTTACTGACACTCGTTATTGACACTAAAGTATTAAATATTGGTGTTTAATTATTAAAATATTAAATGCTGCTTTCTGGTATACTGCTTTTATAAACTGTCCAAAAATGTATATATGTATACACGTTTAATAATACCACCAGTGTTACAGTAATTTTTTACACATTTATTACCAAATTTTTTTTTTCTTCCTAACAACCCTGAAAAGCAGAGTAGAACTTTATGAAATTATTTCCAGTTTATAGATGGGAAAACAGCACAAAGAAGGAAATAACTTCTCCATGTTCTACAACTAGCCAGGGACAGTACTAGAATACTGTCAGAAATAATGGTTTGATCTATTGTGCTTGACTTTATTATTTGCTTACTTTCTTTGTGTTTTTAATTCTTTTTTTTGAATGTATATTGCTTTGAATGTTAAACACACTCTTTTAAAATAATATATAAGATGACAGAAAAATCACAAACACATTCAGATGGCACAGAAGCTGCCCCATATAGCCTTACTTATCCCCTTTTATCAGATAAGATGCTGCAGCTCACCAAAAAAAAAAAAGCCTGTAAAAAAAAAACAAAACAAAATTTAAATGATAAGTAGAAATTTATTATCTGATAATGAGCAGTTCCCAGGTTCTTCTGAGCTGGATAATTCAGTGACTCAGTAATGCCATTAAACAAAACTGATTCTTTGCTCTAGGACTTTCTTTGTGGTGGCCCAGATTGAATTGGGGAATATGTCTATAGAAAAAGAGAAGAAAAAGAGAAGAAAAAACCCCTCCGATTCTCTCATATCTCTGTTCTCCCATCCTCAGCATATCAACATTGCCCATTTCTAGGCTAATCTATGGCAAGAGGAAGGGGCTATTATGATTAGCATATAGACTGATTAGGACTTCCCCCTGACCTGAGCATGGTTATGCAGAGGAAGGTAGATGTCCAAACCAAATTGGTTCTGTAGCCTATTTGGATTTGGGGTAACAGCTTATATACCCCAGGAGCTGCAAAGAGCTGTCCTCAGCCAAGTTGCCAAGAAAACCTAGGGGTAAAGAAAAAGAACCAGCTTGTAATTGTCATTGTCTTCACTTTTGATTGACAATCCAGTTGAGTCCTGCTAGTTGGTGACTTACATTGGCAGGAATGCAGGATATTCTGTATGGCCTCTTCAGCATCCATTTTGCCCTCCTTTCTTGCATACTTTCCCCATCGTAGATGGAACACTGAACTAAGGGCTAGGGAATCTTGACCATTTAAGTTTTCTTAATCTGTCTGACAGAGTTATAATAACTGTCAGTGAGATAATATGCATGAAAGCACTTGGAATAGGATGAAATAGTATTGATTTGTTTCACAGAGGATTTGTTTTTGCTCCCAGAAAGAACTTTTCATGGAAAGATGTAAATAGAACCTTTGGTTGAATATGCAAATTGCTGTGAACAGGATTAAATGTGACTAAGATATATTAAGAGTACATCTTTCCCCTGGTTTGCACAAGGATCCCTTGATTCATATGCTTTGGACATTATTAATATTTGCGTGGTTCATCCACATACTCAGAACTTTTCAATAGTTATGACTTGGATGGGAGAGAGAAAGGGATGGATAAGTTACCCATTGCAAGAAATATAATTAGTTTTTGTCCCTGCTTCAGCATTTTCATTTTGTTTTTCTTTTCAGCCCCAACAATACTTACAGATGTTGATCCTGAAACCAAGATAATGCAAGAAGAAATTTTTGGACCAGTTCTTCCAATAGTCCCTGTGAAAAATGTAGATGAAGCCATAAATTTCATAAATGAACGTGAAAAACCCCTGGCTCTCTATGTATTTTCTCATAACAATAAGGTAAGCTTTACAGAGAATAGCTCAGTCTCATAAATGACTATCACAAGTCGTGTTCCTTTGCTGAAAAACAATGATGGTTTATTTTATATCATAGCAGAGTTCACCAAATGAAGTTATGTTCCTTGATTGCTGTTTCGGGTAACAAGGCCCTGGGGTTATCACTGCTTCCATCCCTCTGCTCCCTGGGGTTAGATCTGAGTCTGCAGGGGTGAATGTCACAGGGTTTTTGATTCACAAACACCTCCTGTGTAATTGGAAAACTTACATATGCCAGCATTAGATACTTTTCTGATATTAATCCACAGGACTTTGCTGTGTAAGAGCCTGCCCCATGACTGAAATGGCGTTCACAGTCACTCAGATGAGACTGTGTGTGACAAAGACTTCTGGCACTGTTGTGTAAATCGTGATAATCATGTATTTCAGTTTCTCACATTACATTACCTTATTGTTAGAGTGGTGGAACCACGTAACCCAGTTGAGCAGCCCTGCCACCTTCTGCATGGCTCACTCATTTGCGTTGCAAGGTGACCAGGGCCTCAAGGTAGGCAAATAGATTCAGAAGCCTTCTGAAGAAACAGGAAAACTAGAAGGGGGCTTATGGGACTATTTAAGAACTGAGGAGTTCATAAGCCGATGTTTTCTGGTGAGCTTCTGATGGTAACTTACAGGTAGTCATGTGACAGCTTCTGGTGTGACAGCTTGTGATGCTATTGAGATACAGATAGCTACAGGTCTTTGAAGTGAGACCAAACGTGTGGGGCTCAGCAAAGACGATTGTTAACAAAACAATGGTCTGACATTTGAAATGGCAATAGATATTGTGGTGGGTGGGTAGCCTGCTGGCCAGGATACTGCTCCATGTGGGGTGTTTCCCAGCAGTGAGTTCAGTGAGATCACTACAGTCCAGACTTGATGTTCACTGTGAAGAACTAGCAAGGGCTTGTTGGTACCCAGGTGATATGATATTTACTAGTCAGGTGTCCTTGTGTCTTTTCAGGGCTTAGGCCAATCAACCATTTATTTCTTAAAAAATAGGATGCTAAGTCTAAAATCTTAAATCCTTTTGCATTTCATAAAGACTAAATGATACTTATTAATTGTATGCTTTAGTTTAGAGGAGAGAGTGAGAAATAATTTTTAAAGACCAGAATATAGTCTGAACTATCCCTTATCAGAAGCTCTCTGCTGTTTTTGGGGGGGAGTACAACTCTAGGTGGTAACTGAGCAAACGGGCCCAAAGGATCAGGACTGCCTCCCTCAATGCAGTAGATATGAGTCTCTGAGAAGTTAATCAGTCCCATTTGCTAAATTAACTGCAGTTTAGATTGCCCAGCACGGTGTCCCCAAACTCGAGAACTTTTGCTGACACAAGGCCAGAATATGTGTTCCTGGAGCATGCAGCCCTTAGCATGCAGCCCTCCGAGTAAGGGACCACAAATGCTCCCTAAGGCACTATGTCACTGATCTGGATGCCTTTGGTCTTTTCTCAGCTCATCAAACAGGTGATTGGCGAGACGTCCAGCGGTGGTGTCACAGGCAACGATGTCATCATGCACTTCACCCTCAACTCTTTCCCATTTGGAGGAGTGGGTGAGTAGTATATACTGTTCATAGTAGATATCTCAAAAGCACCACAATTCCACAAGTCACTTGTTGTAGGCTGTTGAAATGACTGACTGCTACTTTTTCTGATTGTCCTCTTTTGAGAAAGGCCTTTCCTGGCCACCCAGTTGACAGTAGTTTTCTAGCTTCCCTGCCTGCCCTCCAGAGTGGGGTGAATCTCTGTCCTGTCACCCCTTTCTGTCCTCAGTAGCACTGACCACAGCTTTAATTACTTTGTTCACATCATTGATTTACTTGTTTTTTGTCTTTCTGCCAGATTTTGGAGATTTGGGAGCCAAGAGTCGGGTCTCAAATTAATAAGCTCTCTCTCTTTTTAAAAAAATGAAGTAGTAAATGAAAGGTTCAGAATGCTGGGGAGCAGACAGCAGTCAGAGGGTTTTCTAATGTCCCTTTGTTTTCTACTCAAGGTAACATTAAGTGCTAATTAGTTCTTACCTGCATTGGTTCCCCAGCCCTCTATGGGGAGGACCACCCTCTCCTTGAATTCTTTGGTGGTTTAAATACAGTGAGACTCCCCGTGTTCTAGAGAGGATGGGCAGGAAGAAATTTATTTTCAGCAAAGCTCTGTGGACACAGCCTTGTCCTTGCCATTTCATTCGGAATGTGACCTGCCTCTCTCTTCCACACATAAGATGATTGAGTCAACTTTTCATTTCTCCTTTGGGACCTAGGTAGTAGGGTTCTCCATTCTCTAATAGAGATATTACAAAATAACCAATGTGTAAAAATTCTCATAATAAAAAAGCAAACTATAAAAACAACTGTTTTAAAGCCCCTACTTTATTCTCTCCCTTTGTAATAACATAAATAAATTGTTCCATGGACTGGAGTGGCTCAGTCTGGTAGGACTTTGTTCCTGTTTTAGGAAACTGTGTTCTGTGGCTAAGGAACCCTGGCCTGCAGCCACAGGTCCCTGTCTAGGCAGTAAATATAGTGTTAGCACAGTGCCTGGCATATACGACAGGCAAGGAAAGACCAAATTGGTGGGTACTACCTGATCCAGATTGGAGATGGTGGTGGCCTGAACAGGCAGGCAACAGGGGAGAGAACAGAAAAGGAGGAGATATTTTGGGGGTCAAGCAAAAGGACTTGCTGATGCAGTGAATATGGCGGGGGAGGGTGAATGAAAGAGGATGACTCCTAGGCTTGTGGCTGGAGTAACTATAGATTTACAACCCAAGTGCTGAAAAGATTAGATTAGACTCTGTTGTAGCTCGCCCCATAGGATCTTGGCTCCCACTATACTATTGCAACAAACGACTCTCTAATTGTTTCATATGATGCCACCAGTGCTCCCTAATTGCAAATCTAAGGGACTTGGGTTCAGTACCTGTCCTTCTTGACTAGGTAGCATTTGGCATCATTGACCATACCCTCTTCTTTAAAACAAAACAACCTGTTTTCCCCCAAATGCAAAAGAAACACCAACTTTTTCTTTTCCTTTTTTTTTGAGTCAGAGTCTCACTCTGTCACCCAGGCTGGAGTGCAGTGGCACAGGCATGGCCACCACAGGCTCAACCTGTTGGGCTCAGGCGATCCTTCCACCTCAGCCTTCCAAGTAGCTGGAACCCACAGGCATGTGCCATCATGCTTGGCTGATTTTTTGATTTATTGTAGAGACAAGGTCTCGCCATGTTGCTCATGCTGGTCTCGAACCCTTGAACTCAGGTAATCCTCTCACCTCCACCTCCCAAAGTGCTAGGATTACAGAGTAGTTGACTCTTTAGGATACAATATGTTTCAGTGTCTGAAAGTTCCTCATTATTAGGTTTTTCAGTTTTTTTGGGGGGGGGGGTTGGCCTAGTCTTATCTAATTTTTTCAAATGAGCTTTGGAATTACTATCTCCTACTCAAACCAAAAAAACAAAGATTCTTCTGAAATCCCCTGGAATTTTTATTAAAATTGCTCGGAACTTAAATTATTTGGGGAAGAATTTATATCTTTAAAATATGGAGTCTTAGCCGGGCTTGGTGGCTCAGCCTGTAATCCTGCACTTTGGGAGGCTGAGGTGAGTGGATTGCCTGAGCCGGGGGGTCAAGACCTGCCTGGGCAACTTGGCGAGACCTCATCTCTACAATAAATCCAAAAAATTAGCCGGGCGTGGTAGCGCGCCTGTAGTTCCAGCTACTTGGAAGACTGAGGCGG
>NW_007249852.1:36331-44632 GCF_000164805.1 Carlito syrichta
GCAAAAAAAAAAAAAAAAGTCAGGATCCCTCACCTCCACAGAGACTCAAAGTCCTGTTGGAAGCTCCGGAAGAGCGGGGAGGGGCGCGCTGGGCCGCTTCTCTGCCAGGGACCAGGAAAGACAGCAGAGAAGGGGAGAGGAGTGGAGCCAGCGGGCAGGGGGTGGAGGGCTCGAGCGGCGGGCCAGCTCCGGGCCTGTGGAGGAGTGCTGGGGGGCTCTGAGGGCCGCGGGAGCACGTCTCCCTCCACCCGCCCCTCAACGCCCCTCTTGCCCTCCCAGGGGTCCCAGCTTTTCCGTGTAGGGCTTTGCCTCGGTCAGAGACGCCCTGTTTGCCACGCAGACCGCCATCTCCACGGAGCGGCCAAAGGGAAGGGGGAGGCGGCCCAGAAATTCTGTAACAGGAGAAAGGCTCATCGGTTCCAATCCTGGTTGTGACGTCATCGCTTGACGGACTTGTGGGTTGGACCAATGCTGTCGCGGCATTAAGAACACAGGATTTGCCCGAGCCCGCGGGTTCGAGACCCGCCCGGGCAACTTGGCGAGACCTCATCTCTACAATAAATCCAAAAATCAGCCGGGCGTGGTAGCGCGCGCCTGCAGTTCCAGCTGCTTGGAAGGCTGAGGCGGAAGGATCGCCGGAGCCCAGCAGGTCGAGGCTGCAGTGACCGAGAGCGGCCACTGCACTCCAGCCTGAGCGACAGAATGAGACTCGAACTCAAAAAAAAAAAAAGTGGAGTCTTAATAGGAACATATTATATCATCTCTTCATTTACATAACTTTTTAATATTTTTCAGTAAAACTTTGTAGTTTTATTCATACGGATTCTTTAGCTTTCATCTTATTTTTAAGTATTTTTTCTTCCTTCAGCTTTTTCTGCATTCTGTCCCCATTTCCTTCCTACCTTGGTCATGTGTTTGGCTGGCCTTCCATTCTCCATCCTCCCTCAGTCAGTCCTGTCCTTGAGTCTCTTCTCACACCATGAATGACCTCTGCCTGCAGCCCAGCCCTGGGGAACTGTCTTGGCCTCTGGTCACCTGTGCCTTACACCACTGTGCTGAACATATGTTCCCTCTGCCTGGTATACACTTCTGTCCTTTGACCTGTCAGTCTGTTGTACACATAATACATTAGAGACATGGAAACTGTTTAGAGCATGGCTTTCTAGAGAGCAGAGATTTACACTTATTATCACTCTGCTGCATAACCCTGTCACCCTGGTTTTTGTTATTTTCTTTTTTTTTTTTTTTTTGAGTTGGAGTCTTAGATTCTCACTCTGTCACCCAGGCTGGAGTGCAGTGGTACACTCATGGCCACCCTGGTGTTGACCTGCTGGGCTCAGGTGATCCTTCCACCTCAGCCTTCCAAGTAGCCGGAACTACAGGCACGTGCTACCACACCCAGCTAATTTTTGATTTATTGTAGAGATGAGGTCTCGCCAAGTTGCCCAGGCTGTTCTCGAACCCATAGGCTCATGCAGTCCCCTTACCTCAGCCTCCCAAAGTGCTAGGATTACAGGGTTGAGCCACTCTACCCAGCTGATTTTTGTTATTTTCTAGGGGCTTGGAGGAAGCAAGTGGGTGAGTGGGGCTGTGGACAAATCCGCATGGAATGTGGGAAAAGAGCACACAGCATTTAGAGTCTGACTGATTGAATTTCACATTCAGGCTTTGCTACTTACCCAGCAATATGACCTTGGGCAGGATAACTGGCCCTGTAAACTTCCTTTCCCTCTCTGGAAATAAGAATGATGATATTTAATGAAGTTGGGTTGTGGTAAGAATTATCTTAAGAGAATGGATTTGAGCTCTTAGCACAGTCCCTGGCATAAATGAGAACCACCACCTTAGAAGAGCTGTGAGTCCTTGCCCTGCTCTTGGAAAACATCCTGTGTAACAGGAAGACTGACCTTCCCAGGGATGTTGAGAAGGATTTTCTGAAAAGAGATACTTCTACTGGCAGAAAAGTTCAGTGGGAGTGCCTCAAGCATCAGGGAGTGTACCTGGGTTTTCTCTGTCATTGTTTAGACAGGGAAGTATCTTGCATCACCTACAGTGAAGCCTGTTTTGTCTGTTCTCTTTATTTCAGGTTCCAGTGGGATGGGGGCTTATCATGGAAAATTTAGTTTTGATACTTTTACTCATCAGCGTCCCTGTTTGCTAAAAAGTTTAAAGAGAGAAGGTGCTAACAAACTCAGATATCCTCCTAACAGCCAGTCAAAGGTGGATTGGGGAAAATTTTTCATCTTGAAACGCTTCAACAAAGGAAAACTCGGTCTCTTGTTGCTCACTTTCCTGGGTATTGTGGCAGCTGTACTTGTCAAGGTAAGTCCTCATTCCTCATGAGTGCCAGTCTTTCTGGTCCTGCCCCAATGGTTGCCAGATGCATATTCTAACAAGACTCTACATAACTTGTAGAGTCTGAGACAGGGTTGGCTAACTGCAGCCTGCTGACCAGCTACCGATCATTGTCAGTAAAGTTATTATAACACAGCAACACTTATTTGTTTACTTGTCATCCATTGCTGCTTTCATGCTATGGTGACAGGGTTGAGTAGTTGCAATAGGGATTGAACGGCCCTCAAAGCCTAACTTTATCATTTGCCAACCTCTGGTCTAAGAGATTAAAACACTGTAGAACTTGCTTGTAGAATTCTGAGCTGTCTAACCCTCTGATCCTTTTAGTATTGGTATTTCCTTTTCAGTTTTAGTTTTCTTCTTGAATATACATAAAATTAGCATTCCATGGAGAAGGAGATGAGAACTCTGGTGGATGGTAGTGGTAGTGAAACAACTTGGTGAGGGATGTTTTATTAGACTTGAGTGTTTTTCCTTCAAAGTTGACTACCAGATAAAGTTTGTCTTTGGTGACTCATTATCATAGAGATGGGCTTGCACAGAATCCCTAGTGACAGCTGCCTTCTCAAGGCAGTTTGCGCACCTTTGGGGAAAAGGAGGAAATCCATGATGATGAAAGTTAAGGTGGGTGAAGAAAGGCAGTTGTGTTCATGGAGCCCTCAGCTGAGGCAGTACACTGAAAATATCAGTGAAGAATGGGCAAAGAAGAGAGGCAAAATTTAAGCATGTAATGGGAATAGCTGTGTCTATATTTTGTTTGAAATTTAAAAGGGGGTTGGCTCATCTTACAGTATCACAGTTTTGGTGGAATTGGAGATACCAGTTGCATTTGAAACCATTTGGGTTTTCTCAGAAATACCAAGCTGTGCTGAGGAGAAAGGCCCTGTTGATTTTTCTGGTAGTTCACAGACTGCGTTGGTCCAGTAAACAGTGATGAACAGCAGATTTCAAAACCCAGTTCTGTCTGTTAAGAGTGAGGTAGGAACCCTTCTTTTCTTTCTGTATGTAAGGTGGGCCAAATTGGGGAGTGTTTTCTTTCCACCCCCCCCCCACAGTTGGAGACTTAGGGGTTATTGAAAAAATAATGTTTAGTTTACTTGTCTCTAGACATTTTGGACTTAGTCCCAAGTATCAGAGTGTTAAAACCTAATTTATCCATGATTTTAAAAGGAATCATGGAATCTAAGAAGTCACTAGGAATCTAAGAGAAATATGCAGAGGTAATGAAATGGCTTAGCTGTGTCTGGATGAAGCATATATCATTTCTAGAAAAAACGCAGCCATGTGAGCCTCATTCCTCTTCCCCTTCCACTCACCTCTCCTAGAGGAAGTGGCAGCTGACTAATTCAGACTTACAGTCACACTGAAATTCTTTATCTCATTATTTGAGAATAATCTCCAAAAAAAAATCAGAATCATTTTGATTTGATTTTTTAAAACAAAGTTTGACTTTGGAATTCATGGTAGCAAAACGTAGTGAATCAAGGCATAGTGTGCAATTTAGAGGATTTCTACTCTTACTTCTTCCTAAGGCTGGAGATGTGGTTGGAAGTTTGGTTGGGTCTCTGGTGCATTGTCTACCTCTTTTGCTCTTTTCCCAAGACAATGGTCCCCTAACCTGATACGCATCTTCTTGATTGGGATAAAATTTTTCAGCCTCATGGAAAATGTGGAGGCCCAGGCTGAGCCTGTGCTGTCCAGGCTTGCCATCCCTGCAAGAGGCTCCCCCAGTGCAGTGCACTGTGCCAGGCAGATATGTACTCCCAGAAGGATTTGGCAGACAGGTGTTTCTCTGTGAGGGTGTAGAGGAGCAACAATATATAAGAACCTTTAGCTGGGAGCAAGAAAATGTAGCTTTGATTCCTGACTATGATGCTGACTTCATTATGACTTTGGCAAGACCTTTTTTGAGCCCTTACTTGGACCTCAGCTTGCTCATCTACAGAATGAGGGAGTACACATCGATGATTTCCCAGACCACTTTCAACTCTCCCTCTCAATTCTCATTGCTTTTAGTTAATGTTTTTTTTTTGGATTCAATCTAGGAGTAGGTTGAGATTTGGTTTTCTTGTCCTCATTGCTGCTTTTCCTCTTTTCTCTCTGAGCTTTTAATTTTGTTTTTATCAATTCACCTTTTATTTTAAATAAATGACTTTGAATCTGTATTGTGTATTTACTTGGGGAGTCTTTACTTACTGTAATTACAGACATTTTTCTTGAACTTCTGGGCTCATATGATCCTTCCGTTTCGGCCTCCCAAAGGGCTGACACTATAGCTGTAAACCATTGTGCCCTGCCTACAAATATTTTTCTGAAATGACTTTTCTGCACTTAATAGTTTACTTATTTTGTTATACACTTGGATTTGGTTTTGTTAATTACATTACTAGAATTAGAATCTATTTGGACCATAACTATTATACACAAAATAAAGCTCCAGAAAGCATTGTAGAAGATATGAGTTTAAAAGATTGAGAAACATAAAAGTTAAAGTTGATAAATATCATTAGGCCTTTGACAGATATGGCATTTGAACCTTGAGGTTGCAGCAGACTTCCCTCAACTTCAATAAGATAGGTTGAATTCAGTACTACTTTTGATTTTTAAAAACAAAGTTGTTTATTAGTTTTCAAGTTTCATGTACAGACTTCAGCTTCGTATTTAAAATGCTAGAATAATACGAGTATTTTTAGCTCGTCTCCACTCTGATATTATCTCATTGCTTTGGACAGAATACAGTTTCCATTACCATTTGTCTTGTTGGTGTTGTTTTGAGGAAGGTATGTTAAGTCCATACCACACTTAAGACTTCTTAAGGATACATAGGCCTTTTTTGTACAATGCATTTAGAGTCTTTTAAGACGGGGTGTTCGTTAGAGTCCCAGTACTGAGCTTATGTTGCAAGACTGGTTGTGGATAGGATTTTAAACCAGCAGAGTAAACTGGATCCCTTTTTCCTCTCTCCAGGCTGGATACTACTGAAGAATGATCCTGTTCAACCTTCCATTTGCCTCTACTGAATTATTCCTCTTTTAAATGGTTAATAAGCAAATAACACTTAAATCTATCAAAAATAGTAAGAAAATATACAAATGCACTGTGATCAAACCTAAGAGTCATTGCCACTCACCATTAATAAAATTTGCCATTTCAGCCAAATTGCAACCTTCCCCAATAGTGAGAATATTCAGAGAACCTATCCTAGATGTGCTTACCCAGATTTTAGAGCTTTGGGCTGGGAGTGGAGAATGTATTAAGCTAACTCCAAAATCCTTGGGGATGTCAGGGAGTCTCAGAACCTCAGTGACTCCTTGCTTCTGGCTACCATCATCTTTGTGTGAAGCTTCCAAGAGCTCTGCACTTCCCTGGGCTACTAGCAGTCTTGTAGTCCAGAGAGGTGAGGTTAAATCTTCCCAGCTCCCTGTGAGATTTGAGACACCAAGAATGTGCCTGTGGGTTGGGGGGTGGGGGAGAGGTGTTGCTTCTTCTCTACTGAGACTTGAGGACTTGACCTCTGGGAGTCAGCCTTCTGGTCAAAAGTGCCATCTGACCCATGGTCTTCATCCTTTCTTACTCATTCTTCATCATTCTGTGTTATATTTGATTGTGACAGTCTGTTGTGACTAATATCACTCAAAGCATCTTGTAAATCCTTGAGCTTCCTGCAAGATAGTTGCCAATTTTATGCAAGCATCACCTGGTCATTTTCTGGTGTTGAAATTATAGAATTCTATACCTTATAAATCCTAACTGGTGTTTTTAAAATACTATAATAAAAGTACTTATAAAAATATTTATCCTTTCTCAGGACTCTGAAGTTGCAAATGAGTGGATCTTCAAGAACAAATCTTTGCTTCTTGTTTCTATAGCACAATACAAGTAAATTTCACTTTCTTAAACTTCAGAGAGATTCCTTTCAGAATAAACTTAGTCTGCAGAACTTAAAGTGGGGAAACCATTTTCTCTCACAGGAAAAGAGGTCTTAGATGTTAGGACGTTGGGCCTGAGCGCCCAGTGGGACAGATGGATGGTGGATCTTTTGGAAAACAACAGTGTAAGCCCTCACAATTGCTCATACTGAAGGGGGTATAGAGGATCTCCTGAGCAAGTGAGAAATTATTCTTACCAGAGCCACGCATAGCTAAGGCCTCAGGTTCTTCAGGCGAGTGGAAATGTGCTAAAGAGGAGGCCCATGTGGGATGCAGCATGACCCTGGCCAGTGGTGCTGTGCTGTGCCTCTGAGCTCCTGGCTGCAGGGGCTCCACCTTCTGCTTCTCGAATTTGAAAAGACTCGGCCAGCTCAATGAGAGAATGTAGCTCGCTTCACAGAATGTCTAATCAACTTTGTTGAGTAATTTGTTCCATTCAAGCTACCTGAAGTATATTATGAAGTATGTTATGTCTTTATCACTGTATGAGGTGTCAATAATGAATGACTAGTCTACTTTAGAAAAAGTTTCCTAAACTGTGGTTCTACTATCAGAATAATTAATCATGAGAGATCTTAGACAAAATTTCTATACAGAATTTTTATTTACTGTATTGATTTTTACATTATAATTTCTTAACTAAATTATGGGCTTGTCGAATGTATCCTGTTTCAAAATAAATACATTATAATTCATAACATTGGTGTGAATTTTAATGACTTTTTGGTGCAGAACCTCAGATATGCCCTATTGGAGGCAATCCTTGGATCATATGTTTTCTCCAACTGTAAGTCCATTTTTTGTCTTTATGAAAGGCGGTACTTGTCATACTCTCATTTTAAATTCTTAGCTGAGATTTTCTCATACTATTTTGTGTGTGTGTTTGAACAGCTGTAGTAAATAGATTTTCTTCCTGTAGCACCCTCCTACCCTCCAGTTGCTGATCTAAAACAAGTGTTTCTCTAAGCATATTCATAGAACACTAATCCCACAAAATTTTACACAAAAATGGTCCTGCCACCAATCTTACATACGGTTGTTTGTAACGCACATCAGCATATTAAAGAATTCAAGCCTTGTAGAACCTTTGAAATGCTAATGTGTGTTGTTTCCCAAATTATCTTGACCGTGGAGCTCTCTTCCTTGATACCTATTAACTGTGGAACACTCTTGGGCAAACAATGGCATAGAACCTAGAATTGCTTCACTGATAACTTTGCTGTGTTCTGTACTTAGTTTTGCTTGTGTGATAGAAGCTCAGAGGTATTTGTGTCACAGACAAAGAAGGTCTTCCTGTGAGAAGGAGGCCTGGAATGTCAACATGGAACTGAATTCATAGCATATTGACTCTTAAAATGGGTTTGCACTTTACACAGTCTTTTCCCACTGACCTTGATTGATAAATCTGTTTTGCTTGTGAAAATATTTCTAGCTAGAAATGCTAAAGCTATTTAGCAGTGGCAGTTAGACTGTCCTCCAGTTTTGATGGTCATGTATGGCCTAAATAATCATTGAGCCTGAAGAGGTTCACAATCCCAGACCTCAAAGGAAAACATCCAAGAATTTAGATCAGCATTGAATTCCATCCTGAGGTTATGTGGCAAAACAGTCTTGGTTTTGTGCCCTTCCTTGTGTAGGCTAGGTGTGATAGCGCACACCTGTAATTCCAGCTTACTCGAGAGGCTGAGGCAGGAGGATTGCTTGAGGCCAGGAGTTTGAGACATGCCTGGGCAACAGAGTGAGACTGTCTCTAATAAAATGAAAAAAAAAAAAATTCAGCTATATGTGGTGGCATGTTCCTGTAGTCCCAGCTGAGAGCTGTAAGGAAGCTGAGATGGGAGGATTGCTTGAGCTTAGGTGTTTGAGGCTGCAGTAAGCTATGATTGTGCCAGTGCACTCCAGCCTGATGAGCAAGACCCTATCTCTAAAAAGCCAAAAGTAAATCAAAAATCAGCCAGGCGTGGTAGCGCGTGCCTGTAATTCCAGCTACTTGGAAGGCTGAGGTGGAAGGATCGCT
>NW_007249852.1:44652-79670 GCF_000164805.1 Carlito syrichta
CAAAAAAAAAAAAAAAGGACAAATTGCTCAAAGTCTATGATAAATGGCAATGCTAATAGAATGAAAGAACCAGAGAAAAGGGAAGAAGAGTATATAGACAGCCACCTGCCCTGGTCAGGGTCTCATAGCACCTGTTCTGGGAGTGCCTGGGAGTTGCCTGGATGGGGCACGCTGGCCCCTCTTCTCAGAGTTTCACAGAAGCTTTATAAAACAGACTCGGGCAGCTGTGTCTGTGCCAAGAAAATATGTGATTTTTTTTTGGAGTCAGAGTCTCTGTTGACCAGGCTATAATGCAGTGACATGATCACAGCTCACCCCAGTCTTGATCTCCTGGTCTCAGGCAATCTTTATGCCTCAGCCTCCCGAGTTGCTGGAACTACAAGTGCATGCCACCAAGCCTGGCTAGTGTTTTGATTTTTTGTAGAGATGAGGTCTCAGTGTTACACAGACTGATCTGAAACTCCTAGGTTCAAGCAATCCTCCTATCTCAGCCTCCCAAAGTGCTGGGATTATAGGCATAAGCCACCACACCCAGCCAATAATTATAATGTAACAGTGTCTTTTGTGATTTTGTTTGAAATCTCTCATTTGACGCTGTCTCAGGATTCTTACTCTTCCACTTGGCTCATGTCTTCTACAGAGCAATCCGGGTCAGAGAAGAAAAATTCTAGTTTGCCAGCATTATCATCTCTGTTTAGATCCCTCTGAATGTTTCCCTGAGGTACCAGCTGAAGTGTTTTTGTTTGTTTTTGAGTTGGAGTCTTACTCTGCCGCCCATTCTGGAGTGCAGCGGCACGCTGGGCTCAGGCCATCCTTCCGCCTCAGCCTTCCAAGTAGCAGCTCACTGGGCTCAGGTGATCCTTCCGCCTCATCCTTCCACACATCACCATGCCCGGCTAATTTTTTGATTTATTGTGAAGATGAGGTCTCGCCAAGTTGCCCAGTCTGGTCTGGAACCCATGAGCTCAGGCAGTCCTCTCACCTTGGCCTCCTAAAGTGCTGGAATTATAGGCATGAGCCACTGTGCTCGGCTGAAGTGTTTTTTTTTGAGGAGTGGTTCAAAGTGTCCACCTGCACTGGATCCCATTGTTGCTTTTGTAGGGCAGAGTATGTGGGTATCTGTGGGTGTTGGGGGCGCCGCTCTTGGCTTTCTGTTTTCAAGCTGCTTTGCTAGTGCCTCGTGTCCAGGGCACCGACTACAGGCCCCACCATCAGTGTGGCTGATGCTGCCCCCAGAGCAGCTCCACAGCAGATGACCAGCTGTTCCACTGACAGTCTGTGGCAGGAGCTGAAAGGGCATAGGCTACCTCTGGACTTCTGAAGGGGTCCACGTGACACTCAGGCCTTGAATACATTGTCAAGGTAATGCTGGGAAAGGTGCCGGTAGTCACTGCAGAAGTAAACAGGCACAAACTCAGTCCAGGGGCAAGGGGAAGAGCTGTGGCCTTGGAATCAGGAAGCCTAGGTTAACCACCTGGATGTATTTGTTGTACCTCACAAGAGATAAGGCCTGTGCGATAGAAAAATGCCTGGCTTATCTACTTTAGAAGCAAGATCTGTGGAGGAAACGTGTGCGAAAGCATCTTAAACCGTGAATTTAATGTACAAATAAAGCTTACTACTAGGATCAGATGGTGGGTGATCTTGTCTGATCTTGTCCTTGTGATGACATGACAACTGAGATTAGCTTTTACGTGTGACTTCAATAGCGCATATTAAATGCTTAGTTGATCGTGTCTTACCATAATCTCTCTTGACTAAGCTTCCAGAGTTTGAGTCAACTGGCTCACTGCTGCACTGATCCAGGGATAGCCTAGGATGACATGAAATCATAGGGATATAACCTCTAAGAGCTTTGGGCCATTTGTACACGTGCCTGGCACTCAGGACCAGCTCTGGGGCAGGAGGTGACCCTGGACTTCAGAGCTGGAGCCATCATGTCCTCACATGGATATTGGTCATAAACCAGAGAGGTGCTTGTCTACTTGATGGGGTGGAGGAATTTAGATAGCAGAAGTGCCCCCTGAGGCCAGTGAGTCAAGTTAGGTTGACCTCTCTGGACTGACAGTTGTAGGCCAAGAGCTAGCCTTCTGTCCTGGGGTGGAGTTCAGTGGGGGATATTATGAGTTTTGGAATCTGACAGGTCAATGTTTGGATCTTATCTCTTGCCTTTAGGAGTTGTGGGAAGATGGGGAAAATACCTCAGTTCTTTCCACCTCATTTTCTCACCTAAGAGTAGGAATACATCCAATTGCTTCTCAAGGCCAAGGATGTCAAGTACTTGGCTGCAGGGCTGAGCACTTGCATGCCTGATAAACAGTGGATATTGTTTTCTTGGCACTTAGGATGTCATTTTCATGATGACAGGAAGAAAAACAGCTTGGGTTTTTACAGTTTCCAGCTGCATGAGGCACATGGAGGGTGGCAACATGACATTGACATGTATGTGTGTAAAGCAGAAGCAGCGTGACAGCATTACCTGAAGAGATGACTACTTTCTCAGGCCCAGGTCTGGGGCTGAGTTCTCTGTTTGCTGCTGCTGCTGCAGGCCTGTGTGTTTCTGAGCCTAAAGGCGAGAGAGTGCACTGGTCAGCCTGCCAGCCCACCAGTCACCACCTCACCACTGACCTCATATGCCCTGCCTTTAAATCATTGCAAGCTAAAGCAGCACACGTCCAGTTGTGGGGTTTTTAAAAATCGTCGTTTTAAATCTGCATCCAGTGTCTTAAGCGTCAGGATGACCTTTTTCTATGCATAAAGGCAAAATCACACCCTAATAGGATTCAGGGTCTCCAGAGAATGCCCCTATGTGCTCTGTTTACAGACTGAGTTGTGCCCTTGCAGTATCTGAAAGCAGTGGCTACCCTGCCCTGCTTAACAAGTTCATCCAAGAGGGTGGTGGGCAGGGTGGCCGAATGACCAAAGTCAAGCTACACTCCTAGGACCTCATTTGGGTTCAGACTAGTTTTAGTGTTTTGCTTTTGTTTGATTTTCCACAGGCGGGACTGTCTAAGGAAAGTTTTTGGTTTTATTTTTCTCTTTGTAACTGTAGAGTGTGCTGCTTATACTGGCCAATTACAGTGACAGGAGCAGCTGTTGAGGCTTAGGTGGCCCCTCCATGACCCCAGCGTATACTACAGATGACTGCTTCCAATTCCTGATGTGCTCTGGGCATTTCTGGCCAAGTAGTCACTTGGCACCTACATGAGCCAGGTGCAGATTGTGTCTCGTGGCCAGGGGCTGCTGACCTACTCACCTCCTCTGCAGATGGCTTCCAGGCCAGCCGGGCAGTATAGACAACAAAGGTAGCAGCTGCTGGGAGACTACAGGCCAGCATGCCCAGTCAGGGGCCTGTAGGGGCAAAGTGACAATGGGAAGAGTGTCCGTGTGTTCAATGACCACCCCAGGCCTCTCCCGACTTTTCCTCATTCCACCTACCCATGATTCTCATTCTGAGCACAAAGGTCAGAACGATGCCCAGTGGGCAGCCAGTGACATAAAACATGATGGCATTCGCAGTGGCACCAAAGGCCTGCCTCCTGGCTCCTCTCAGACGCTGCCACAGACACACTGGGAGAAAGGGGCAAGAGTGATGATGAGATAAAGCGATGTCACACGCAGCAGGCACTCTTCTAAGCATTTTACATTGCATTGCTTCATTGAAATCTCACAGCAGGAGGATGGGTGCTCTTATCCCTTTCTTCCCTGAGGAAGGCAGTCACGGGACATCACATCCCTGGCCTGTATTACACAGAAGTAGCTGTGTTTTGAACACAGAGCACCCAGCCTCCATGCCATTATTGCTTCCCTAGAAAGTAAAGGTAGAACTCATGGCCAACTACCAGTTGGTCTGGGAGATTAGACTAACTTCCCATAGTAGAGATGGGTATGTTGGTTTTCTGCAGCTGCAGAAATAAATTCAAACTTAGGGGGTTAACACAGATTTATCATTTTATAGTTCTGAAGGTTAGACATGTGAAATGGGCCTCCCTGTGCCAACAATCAAGGGCTGGTTTCTTCTGGAGGTCCAAGGGAGGAATCTGTTTCTCTGTTTTTTCCAGTTTCTAGGATTCCTCCTGCATCCCTTGGCTCATGGCTCTGTATCCTCTCCCCTCTGCATCCGGCCTCACATCTCTGACTCTGACCCTGACCCTCCTGCCTCCCTGTGCTGACTTTGGGCCCATCTGGATAATCCAGGATAATCTCCTCATTTTCAGATCCTTGACTTCACTGCATCTGCAAAGTGCCATTGCCACGTAACATTCACAGGTTCCGGGGATTACCATGTGGATGTCCAAATTTGGGGGTCCATTCTGCCTACCACACGTGGTAAGTCATGGTGCTGGCTTATTCCAGTGGGTGAGACAAACAGCCCTCACCACTGTCGTCTGCGATTACATCTCACCTCACAGCTGAGAATTGCTCTGGAAAAAGTATTGTTTGCTTTATTTAATGAGGCTCATTCTCCCAACTTGATACCAAATCTAGTGAACTGTATAGGCACAGCTTATACTTGGTCAGCGCTCTCAACCAACAGATAGTTGGTTATTTTTATATTGTTCTTATGGGGGATGGAGATTATTCTGTGGTTTGCCTGTATGCATTGAACAAAGAGGTAATGCACTGGGGACATCTTGCCATTTCTGGAGATGTTTTTGGTTGTCACAAATGGCAGGGTGGGTTCGCTACTGGCATCTAGTGAGTAGAGATCAGGGATGTTGCTAAATGTCTTGCAATGCACAGGGCAACCACTTATAACAAGGGATTATCAGCTCTCAAACACCAGTAGGGCTGAGGTTGAGAAACTCTGCTTTATAGTATTGTGAGTTACAGTGGGACTTTCCATGGCAAGCACATAAGGGTTGGAGGCTTTGCTAGCCTGAGGTTGTGGGCATGTTTGGGAGAAGCCGTGGACCAGTGGACTAGGCAGAGGTTTAACAGGGAGATTCATGAAGTGAAACAGCCAAGGGGATGATGGAGGGGTGCTGGTAAATTCTCTAAGCATCCCAAGTAAACCAGAGGCTGTGCATATGTATAGCAGGAACCAGGGCAGGTCCAAGTCTTCTATACATCTCTGAACAAAAAGCACAGGATTATCTCAGTAGAAGTAGAAAAAGCATTCTATAAAATCTAACACTCAATCATGAGAAAATGACTCAACAAACTAGGAATAGAAGGAATCTTCCTCAACCTAATAAGAGGCATTTAAGCAAATCCTACAGATAACATGTTTAATGCAGAAAGAGGTAACACTTTGAATACTTCCCCCTCACATTGGAAACAAGGTATAGAAGTATGCTCTTGTCACTTCTAATCAACATTGTGTTCGAGTTTCTTGCCAGTTTTGAAAGGCCAATGCAAAACTGACTTTACTCAAAGATGACATGATATGTGGAAAATCTTAAGGAACCCACACACAAAAAACTGCTAGAACAAGGTCACAGGATACAAGATCAGTAATCAAAAATCAATTGTTGCCGGGTGCGGTGGCTTACGCCTGTAATCCCAACACTTTGGGAGGTGGGGGCAAGAGGACTGCCTGAGCCAAGGGGTTTTAGACCAGTCTGGGCAACTTGACGAGACCTCATCTCTACAATAAATAAAAAAATTAGCCAGGCATGGTAGTCTGCACCTAGAGTTCCAGTTACTTGGAAGGTTGAGGTGGAAGGATTGCCTGTGCCCAACAGGTTGAGGCTGCGGTAGTTGTGAGTGTGCTACTACATTTCAGTCTGGTGACAGAGTGAGACTCTGACAAAAAAAAAAAAAAAAAAAAGAAAAGAAAAGAAATCAATTGTTTTCTATAAATTAGCTATGAACAATCTAAACATGAAATTAAGAAAACAATTCCATTCACAGTAGCATAAAAAAAAATCTTTGGGATTAATTTAACAAAAGTACAAGATTTATCAGTTGAAAACTGTATTACATTGTTGAGATAAATTAAAGTTCTAAATAACTGGAGAGACATTACATGTCTATGTATTGGAGGCCTTAATTTTTTTTTAATGTTTGTTTTAAGACAGGGGTTCACTGTCACCTACGCTGGAGTGCAATGGTACAATCCTGGCTCACTGTAGCCTCCACCTCCTGGACTCAAATGATCCTCCTGCCTCGGCCTCCTAAGTAGCTGAGATTACAGGCATATGCCACTATGCCCGGCTAATTTTTTTACTTTATTTTTGCAGTGACAAGGTCTCACTATGGTTGCCCAGGCTGGTCTTAAACTCCTGGCCTCAAGCGATCCTCCTACTATGACCTCCCAGAGTGTTAGGATTACAGGTGTAAGCCACTGTGCCTGGCTCTCAATAGTGTTAAAATGACAGTTCTCCCAAATCGATCTATATAGTCAACACAATTCCTTTCAAAATCCCAGTGGACTTTTTAATAGGAATCAACAAGCTGATTCTAAAATATATAATGGAAATGCAAAAAACCTAGAAGAGTCAAAGCAATTTTGGAAAAGAAAAAAAAAGGAACAAAGTTGGTACATTCATAGTCTGATTTCAAAACTCACTATAAATCTACAGTAATTAAGGCAGCGCTGTAATGGCATAGGATAAACACAAATCAATAGCACAGAATTGTGAATTCAGAAATAAACCACTACATTTATGGTCAATTGATTTTCGACAAAGATGCCAAGATAATTCATTGGAGAGATGAGATAGCCGTTCCTACACTAACAAATGGTGCTGGGACAATTGGACATCCATATGCAAAAGATTAACTTAAGCCCTTACCTCACACCATGCACAAAAGTGGATCATAAACCTAAGTGTAAAAAAGGCCCCAAATCATAAAACTTCTGGAAGAAAACATAGGAGAAAGTTTGTGACCTTGGGTTAGGCAAAGGGTTCTTATAGAATAGCAAAAGCATGAGCCATAAGAGAAAAGAAATTAAAAAACTGGACTATATTAAATGTTAAAATTTTTTCAGCTTAAAAGATACCATTAAGAAAATGATTCAGTTAAATAGGAAGAATAAGTTCAAGAGATCTATTGTACAACATGGTGACTATAGTTAATGACAATATATCATATCCTTGAAAATTGCTAAAAGTATAATTTAAGTGTTCTCATCACAAAAAATTGGAAATATGTGAGCTTGATTTAGCCATTCTACAATATATACATATATTAAAACACGTTGTACACGATAAATAGAATTTGTATCTGTCAATTAAAAAAATAAAATTTAGGCTGGGCATGGCAGCTCGTGCCTGTATTCCAAGCACTCTGGGAGGCCAAGGTGGGAGGACTGCCTAAGACCAGGAATTCAAGACCAGCCTGAGCAACATAGTGAGATGTCCTCTCCACAAAAGAATCACACTCATAGAAGACAGACACTCATAGCAGGAAGGTGATATGAAGAGACAGAAGGAGAAGATGGCCATCTACAAGCTAAGGAACAGCTGAAGCTACCACAGTTGGAAGAGAGGCCCAGGCAGATCCTTCCCATGTTCCTTCAGATGAAGTATGGCCCTGCTGACACCTTGATGTAGGACACCTGGTTTCTAAAACTGTTCGATGACATTTCTGTTTTTTAAGCCACCCCATTTTTGGCACTTTGTTATGGCAGTGCTAGTGTCTTAGTCTGTTTGTGTTGCTATAGCACAATACTACAGACAGCAATTTATAATGAGCAGAAATGTCTTTGGCTCAAGGTTCTGGAGGCTGGGAAGTCCAGGATCAAGGGACCACATCTGGTGAGGATCTTCTTCCCACATCATCCCAAGGTGGGAGGGCAAAAGAGCACACAAGAGATGGGGAAAGGGGACCGAATTCATCCTTTTTTTCAGAAATCCACTCTCTAAGATACCCACTCCTGAGACAACGACATTAGTCTATCTTTTTTTTTTTTTTGAGTCGGAGTCTCACTCTGTCACCCAGACTGGAGTGCAGTGGCCGCTCCCGGCCACCGCAGCCTCGACCTGCTGGGCTCTAACGATCCTTCCGCCTCAGCCTTCCGAGTAGCCGGAATTACAGGCATGCGCTACCACACCTGGCTGATTTTTTGATTTATTGTAGAGATGAGGTCTCACTGCCCAGGCAGGTCTCGAACCTGCGGGCTCAGGCAGTCCACTCACCTCAGCCTCCCAAAGGTGCAGGATTATAGGCTGAGCTACCGAGCCCAGCTATTAGTCTGTCTTTTAAAGGTCCCATCTCTTAGCTGGGCACCATGGCCTGCACCTATAAACCAAGCTACTCGGGAGGCTGAGGCTGGAGGATCACTTGAGCACGGAGTTCAAGATGAGCCTGGGCAATATAGTTTTTTTGAGATCTTATCTCAAAAAAAAAAAAAAGTTCTACCTTCTCAACACGGTTGCATGACCATATGAACTTTTATTTTTGGTTCTGGGTTTTTTCAGACAGAGCGTGGCTCTGTTGTGCATCATGGCTCACTGCAGAAATCCTGGGCTCAAGTGATCCTCCTACCTCAGTCTCATGAGCAGCTGGGACTTCAGGCACACACCACTATTCCCAGCTAATTTTTTAAATTTTTGGTAGAGACAGGATCTTTTTTTTTTTTGAGTTGGAATCTCACTCTGCACTCTGCCGCAGTGGCACACTCACAGCCACCCCAGCATCGACCTGCTGGGCTCTGACAATCCTTCCACCTCAGCCTTCCAAGTAGCTGAAACTACAGGTGCATGCTACCATGCCTGGCTAATTTTTTGATTTATTGTAGAGATGAGGTCTTGCCAAGTTGCCCGGGCTGGTCTCGAACCCGCAGGTTCAAACAGTCCACTTGCCTTGGCCTCCCAAAATGCTGGGATTACAGCCTAAGCCACCGAGCCCAGCCAAGACAGGATCTTGATATGTTGCCCAGGTTGGTCTCAAACTCCTGGCCTCAAGTGGTCTTCTCACCTTGACCTCCCAAAGTGCTGGAATGAGCCACCACACCTGGCTGACCACATGAACCAGCCAGGCATGAGCCACCACACCTGGCTAACCACATGAACTTTGGGGGAACATTCAAACGATAGCACCTAGCAATCTAATTCAACAAGCTACCCAGCCTGGTTTTTTTTAATGGGCAAAAGACTTGAATAGACATTTCACTGAAGAAGACATATAAATGAATACTAAGCACAAAAAAGGGACTCAACATTAATCATGAGAGAAATGCATATTAAAATCACAATGACATACCAGTACATACCTCCTAGGATGGCTACAATAGAAAGGAAAAACAATCCCAGCAAGCTGTCTAGTGGATATTTGACAAATGGATTCTAGAGCTTATGTGGAAAGGGAGAAGACCCAAGACAGCAGAACATTGACACAGAAAAGTGTTGGAGGAGTGACATTACTTAATTTCAAGAATTATTGTAAAACTGCAATAATCAAGACAGTGTGGTACAGTTGGCAATATAGTTAATCTTAATATCTATTAAATGTCTACTATGCTCCAGACACTTCATATATGCTAACTCATTTACTTCTTGAATCAATATTCTATGTCAGGATTTATTTTTGCAACATTCAATTGTGATAAAATACGCATAAAATTTACCATCTTAGTCATGTTTAAGTGTGTAGGTCAGTAGCGTTTGTATAGTTGGTCCTCCATATCTGCAAATTCCACATCCACAGATTAAACCAACCATGGATCAAAAACACTTAAAATACAAATTAATATGGTATAACAACTATTTACATGGCATTTGCATTGTACTAGGTATTATAAGTAATCTAGAGATGATTTAAAGTGTGTGGCTGGATGGGCATAAGTTATATGCAAATGCTGTGCCATTTTACACCAGGGACTTGAGCATTAGTGGATTTGGGTATCCTCAGGGGTCCTGGAACCAATCCCCTTAGGATACTGAGGGACAACTGTATTGGTGAAAGAGTAGACAAAAAGATCAGTGGAACAGAATAGAGGGCCCAGAGATAGACCCACACAAATATAGTCAGCTAATCTTTAGCAAAGATGCAAAAGCAATGAATTCAATGGAGAAATGATTGCTTTTTTCAAGAGATGGTACTGGAACAAGTAGACATCCACATACAAAATAATACATTTAGCTGTAGATCTTAAACCTTTAACAAAAGTTAAAGTCATAAACCAAAATGCAAAACTATAAAACTCCTAAAAAATAACAGGAAATCTAGGTGACCTTGGGTTGACAATGACTTTTTAGATTCAGAATCAAAAGCCTGATTATGAAAGAAAACATTGGACTAGGTGCAGTGGCTTATGCCAACAATCGGGGGGCCAAGGTGAGAGGATCTCTTGAAGCCAGGTGTTTTGAGATCAGCCTGGACAAGATAATGAAACCCTGTCTCAAGGGAAGGAAGGGAGGGAGGGAGGGAATTAGTCTAGCATGGTGGCACACACTTGTAATTCTAGCTATTTGGGAGGCTGAGGTGGGAGGATCTCTTGAGCCCTGGAGTTCAAGGTTTCAGTGAACCAAGATCGCACCACTTGCACTTCAGCCTGGGTGACAGAGCAAGACCCTGTCTCTAAAAAAATAAAAGAAAAAAACTGGTAACGTAGACTTCATTAAAATTAAGGACTGCTCTGTGGCCAGGCTCAGTGGCTCAGCCTGTAATCCCAGCACCTTGGGAGGTCAAGGCGAGTGGACTGCCTGAGCCCCTGGATTCGAGAACAGCCCAGGCAACTTGGCAAGACTTAGTCTCTACAATAAATCAAAAATTAGTCGGGTGTGGTAGCACATGCCTATGGTTCCAGCTACTTGGAAGGCTGAGGAGGAAGGATTGCTGGAGCCCAGCAGGTAGATGTTCAGGTGGCTGTGAGCGTGCCACTGCACTCCGGCCCGGGTGACAGAGTGAGATTCCAACTCCAAAAAAAAAGAAAAGAAAAGAAAAAATAGAATGACGAGAAAGAAAGATGATGAGGTGCAGGTACACCAGCCATTAGGCCCATACAGCTGCTGTCTGTACATCTGCCTCTCAGTTTCTTGGTAGGCAAAGTGAACAGAGACATACTGCCCATTAGAGGGGAGGCGTACTTCATTTCTTTCTTTTTTTTTTTTGAGCTGGAGTATCACTCTGTCGCCTAGGCTGGAGTCCAGTGGCACGCTCACGGCCACTGCAGCCTTAACCTGCTGGGCTCACGTTATCCTTCTGCCTTAGCCTTCCAAATAGCCAATCTTTGGCAAAGATGCAAAAGCAATGAATTCAATGGAGAAATGACTGGTTTTTTTCCAGCTAATTTTTTGATTTATTGTAGAGACAAGGTCTTGCCAAGTTGCCCAGGCTGGTCTTGAAGCCCTAGGCTCAGGCAATCCTCTTGCCTCAGCCTCCTAAAGTGCTGGAATGACAGGCTAAGCTACCACGCCTGGTCTTAATTTCTTTTTTTTTTTTTTGAGTTGGAGTCTCACTCTGTCACCCAGACTGGAGTGCAGTGGCCGCTCCCGGCCACCACAGCCTCGACTTGCTGGGCTCCGGCGATCCTTCTGCCTCAGCCTTCTGAGTAGCCGGAATTACAGGCTCATGCTACCATGCCCGGCTAATTTTTTTTTTTTTTTTTTTTTTATTGTAGAGATGAGGTCTCGCCTGCCCAGGCAGGTCTCGAACCCGCGGGCTCAGGTAATCCACTCACTTCAGCCTCCCAAAGGCGCGGGATTACAGGCTGAGCCACCGAGCCCAGCTTGGTCTGAAATTCTTAAGAAATGCAAAACTAAACACCTCTTATCAACAGGGTGCCTGAATGAAACATAATTGTATACCTAACCCTTAACTGTACCCCACAACATCATAATAAAAAATATTGATACTAAAAAAAAAAGAAATGCAAAACTATTCTTAGCCTTCAATTGCAAGAATTTCTCAGGTGTGGCCTCATCCACATACTAGAGAAAAATATGAAAATGTCCTTGTCGATATCCTATAACAAAAGCAGTACTGGGTTCAGTTAAATAGTTTCATTTTGTGTTCCTTGATAAAGACTATGAATATGCCAGAATGCAGCCCAGAGAAAGCAGCTCTGCTGAGGCTAAGAACATGTGGCCTGAACATGTTGTTTTCTGAGTGACCAGCTTGATTCAAAAGTAATCCTAGAATATTTAATGAGCTGGATGGAGTACAGGAGTCCTTTGGGAAAGGACTCCATAAAAATAATTTCTTTCAATAGGTTCTTTATGGGTTGATAATTTTTTAAAATTTGAATTGAAGTCTCAATCTGTTGCCCAGGCTGGAGTACAGTGGCATGATCACAGCTCACCACAGCCTCGACCTCCTGGGTTCAGGCATTCCTTCCACCTCAGCCTCTTGAGTAGCTGAGACTATAGGTGTGCTACCACACCTGGCTAATTTTTTTTATTTTTTGTAGAGACAAGGGCTCACTGTGTTGCCTAAGCTGGTTTTGAACTCCTAGGCTTAAGCAATCCTCCTCCTCAGCCTCCCAAAGTGCTGGGATTACAGGTGTGAGTCACCATTGTACAGGTGTTTTAACCAGGCAGAGAGCGGCCTGGAGTGTAGGTGTTCTGTATTAACTCTTATTTATGAACAAGCAGGTGGTAAAGGCCTAGGGTGGACAAGCTTAGATGTCAGCTGCCTCCCAAGGAGGGCCAAGTCTGGGCCGTGCATTCTATAGACCCAACACTAAGCCACACACATGGCAAGTCTCCAAGGTTCGGCTGGAACCAATCTGACATTTTCCAAAAGTCAGTGTAGAAAACAAATGACCTCCTCATCATTGGTGAAAATATGTCCCAGTTGATTTTTCAGGATGGCCAGCGGGTGCCCAGAGTCAGGGAAGTGCCGACCGGAAGAGACAAAAGGAGTGGCATTGACGGACCCCAACCTGGGGAGGACCTCAGCATGGTCAGTCAAGCAATGACCTCTAGTCAGTGCAAGTCACCCCAGCCCTCTACAGCTAGGAGCCTTGGGTCACAGGACCTGAAGTCCTCTGCATTACGGCCACTGATCTGCATCAGTACTCTTGCAGTCTTGTAGGAAGGGCAACATACAAAATGCTTTCACTCCAATGGTTCTCAGAGTGGGTTTCCTGGACCAGCAGCATCGGCATCACTTGGTAACTTGCCGGAAGGCAGGTGACCAAACCCCTGCTTCTGAGTTACTGAATTACACCCTTGCCGGGTGAAACCCAGCAATCTGTGTTTGACCAGCACTCCAGGGGATTCTCATGAAGGCTAACACCGAGAATCACTGCTTTCCCCTGAGGAGCTGATCTGAACCTGCCAGTCTCAGAAAGCAGGGCTGTGATGTCTGAGGACAGGAGCGGTGCGTTTTGAGGGGTGAGGTCGGCCCCTGCTGAGCTCTTGGGGATGCAGAGAGGGCCTGGCTTGCAGAAGGACCCTGAACAGCTGGAGAGAGAGTGCTGGGCAAGAAGGGCCGCCAGAGAGTCATGCTTTTGTCTAAGGCAAGCCGTAGAGGCCAAACTGCCTCTAAGAGAGTGACAGCATCACAGCAGCAGGGAAGGAATGAGTGGGGCCAGGGACAGGGTGGGCAGGTACAGCAGGTTTGGAAGGAAAACCTGGCAGCTCCCAAGGCCAGTCCTGCCTCCAGTCTGCTGGCGTTCCTGTGCTGCAGGCCTCTGACTTACTCGTGCCAGGGTTTCAAGGCCCACCAGGCGAGGACTCCGCCCTCCCCTCCCACTGCCTGTGCAGAGCACACCCATGATATCTGATCGCTTGGCTCACACGATCCCTGCAGCTCCCTGAGCCACCCTCACTGGGACGTGAACTGTGGTGCTGAGCCCCCTGGTAATCTGGGCTCAAAGATAAGAAGGTACTATCAGTGGGGCTACTCGTCCAGCCTGGGGCTGGTCCTGAGCCAGGGAGATGCCAAGTCAGCATGGAGCAGCCCTCCGGCCTGGGCCAAGAGGGAGGAGAGCAGGAAGGCATGAGGGGAGGGGGCATTCGTGGCTGCTGACAACAGGCAGTGAAGTCTGCGGCTGGAAGAGGGGTGGAGATACCCGCAGTGAGCCAGCCAGTCTCACCGACACCTGCTCCATCAGCGACTTCACAGGGAGGCAGGCCTGCAGCTGAAGTCAGCGTGTTGCCAAAATCAAATTCGTAAATGGATGTTAAAAAGTGAATGTGATCGTAAGTATACCAGCAAAGTTCCTTGTAGGAAAAAAAATTTCAATGGACATCATTTGTAAAAAGAATCACCTTACAGTTTTGTAATACATGTGCTTCTGTGACTCCTTTGCTTAGAACTGGGGTCAAAGCCGATGTGCCCCCAGAAGGCTGGCAAATGCACACCTGAGTGACATATGCCAAGCTTATGGAAGACAACGGCCTGTGTCTCTTTAGGAAGAAGAGGGAGTGGTGGGGACCATGAGGAAGGAGAGCCCACGGCCCCACTGGGGTTGCTGCCACCCAGCTAGGGCCGACTGCGGCGTGTAGGAACATGGGCCTACTGCTGAGTGGAGTGTCCATTTTTCAAGAAGATCCAAAAACTCAGATTGTGATGTGAAATCTCCCAATTTTTAAATCATGCTCATTAATTTTTAAAAATCCAACATCGGTGAGTGAAATACCACCTTCAGTGGACAGTCTATAGGCACCCCTGTGTGAGCCTTGGAGTAAGTCAAGCAGAGCCTGGACCTGGTGGGCACAGGAGGTGCAGGAGGGTCCCTTAGGAGACAGGGGTGGCCTTGGGTGACAGCCCGCCCCCTTCCAGTGACACCAGGGGCCGTCAGATGGAGGTGTGGGGATGGTTCCCCCTGCAAGAGCCTCACCATGTAGGTCCCAGTGGCCACCTCATAGACCACAGCCTGGGCAGAGATCCACCACGCTGAGCAGGCCACGGGGAAAGGCACGCCGTGAGCCCAGCTGCCAGCCCGCAGCCCCAGACACCACCATCGGCCCTGGGGAGACCCCCAGACCCTGGGCCAAACTCTGCTTTGGGGACAAAGGGGCAGATGATTTTGAAGGCCAGACTGGCAACAACAGCAAAAAGGCGTTTCTGCCTGGCCTTCAGTCAAGGTGAATCCTGCCCAAGTCCCAGGGAACCCCTGCAGGCTGCCCTGTGTGGTTTGTCTTTCTTGGTGGACTCAGTGGGTGTGGCCTGGCGAGGGAGAGAAAAGAACAGTCTGGGTCAGGCAACCCAAATTCAGGACCCTGCCCTGCTGGATTTACTGTGTGACTTTGAACAGTTTCTTTTGTTCTTGGGGCTCGGTTTTCTTTATCTGACAACGCGGGGCTGGGCCTGGAATAGAGAAATCCTTCCAGCCTGGCCTTCTGATCATTCGGCTGTTTCTACTCTTCACGGAGTGCTCTGATGTGCACACATACGGCACCAGGTGAGGGCCCCACACCTTTGGCTCTTCCCACTCCGGGGCTTAGCAGGCCCAGCACTTGGTGTTTTACACAGGGGATGCTGGCGGGTCTAGAGCTGGTGTTGGGGCGGGGGGAGGAGGAGGAAGAGGATGCAGAGACAGCTCAGCTGGCTGGCACCATGGGGTGGCCCTGCCAGGAGCCAGGGCATGGTGTTGGTCCCCACTTTTCCCTCCACACTACGGGGTTTGGGGCAACTATCCTGGACTCTCGGGGCGCTGCTTCCTCATCTGAAAACCTCAGTCCTTACCGCTTCCCTGCCTCAGTTGTTGTGGGGGGGATCACACGCAGGTGGCCTCCACAAACTCGGGAACGCCAGGCCCCTGCTCCAGGTAAGGCCCCGGAGTTCCTGGATTGCCTGGCGAGAGCAGCCCTTGTTCTACGGAGGTGGCTCTCAGGAGGCAGAAAAGCACAGACAGGCCCAGGATCAAGTCCAGGCCCCAACATGTCTGGTGTTTGGGGCCAATTACTTCATCTCTGTCCATCATAACGCCCTCATTGTAAAATGGAGATAATAAAGTGAGGTGATGTATAATGAAGTCAGGCACGTCGGGCACGCAGCACACTGCTGACACCTGGTATTATTCTCCCAGTGACATCATTCTTAGCAGCATCTGGAGAGCGGGGGCCTGCCCAGGCATCCCTGATGGACCCAGCAGAGCTCTGCATCGTGACACATTGGATAGGGGAACCCTGAGCCTTTGGGAATGGGAGAGCAAAGGGGAAGGAAAGGTCCCAGAAGGGACTCGGAGGCAGGTTGAGACAGGGTTCTCCTCCTCCAACAGGCTCCGTGGGTCCTCTCCTGCTGAACGACCTGTCCTGGCCTTGGGACAGCCCTGCACATCCACCCACGTCTCCAGGTGCAGCTACTTGAACACAATGTAGAGAAAGAGGAAACCGGTCTGCACGATCTGGGAGGGTGTTGGCAAAAGCAGAGCCCCTGGGAAAGGAGGCGGGGCCAGGCTGGGACTGATGCCTATTCAGTTCTTGCCCTGCACTGGGTGGATGGGGGGGCCCTCCCTGCCCCTGGAGGAGGGGTAGCTCCTTGCAGACAGCTGGTGTGGGGCACGGCTCTGCCAGCACCCTCATCCTGGAAGTGGACTCAGTCAGGGCCCACAGGCACCTCTGGCCACTGTGGCTCCCCCCAGGCAGCCCTTACTTCAGTGTGCTGGGGGCCACGCTGCCAGTACCCACTTTTCAGCCTCTCGTGGGCTGGGTCAGGGGTGGGGAGTGGCTCTCCTCCCACCTAATTGGGTCCAAAATTGAGGTGCTACAGAGAGTTCTCAGAGCCCTAGGGACCAGCAGGTCCCTCCAGTTCCTCACGGCTCCCAATTTCTGGATGGCACGGGCAGGCCAAGGATGGTGACTGACCTGCCCCATCAGGGGAGGGGAGCTCCATGGGCAGTGTCTCCTGACCAAGCCCCATCAGCTCCCGGGCTCACCTGACACCAGTTTCAGCATAGAAACCAGGCCACGCCATTGACACAGTGACCCACCATACTACTGAGGACTTGGGGCTAGATGATCTCTGAAATAAATGAAAACTGGCCTTGCTGAGGCATGCGTGTGACTGAGGAAGAGTCAACAAGCCCAGGCAACCTGTAGCGATTGGAATGGGGGCCTTTCTTCTCCTGTCCCTTCAGCCATCCTCATTTGGGGACTGGAAGAGGCTGGGGCATGCCACCTCTCACCGGCCCCTGTGCCAGAATCAGGATGTGGCATGGCTCGTTGGCAGTTAGGAGCTGGTTCACAGATGGGGGAGAGCAGGGGAAAAGCCCTCAACGACCCCTCCCACTGCAATAGGGCAGGGTTCTGGGGGAAGGGGCTGCCCACCTTGCTGAGGATCTGTATCTGATTCTGTAAATATTTTGCAAGCAGCTTGTAAAGAAAAATCGTCTCTATAAAAAGCAAACCCACAGGCTGGGCACGGTGGCTCACGCCTGTAATCCCAGCACTTCGGGAGGCCGAGGTGTGAGGATTGCCTGAGCCTGCGGGTTCGAGACCAGCCTGGGTAACTTGGTGAGACTTCATCTCTTAAAAAAAAAAAGCAAACCCCAAACAAATAAACAATGACCAAAAAAATACCAGATGAATGTTAACAATCATTCCTTTCCAGGACATAGGTATCCTAGTTTGCGGCAATTACTTCATCAAAGTTTGTCTGGGACTACTTGGGTATGGCTGAAGCCTACACTGCCACCTGGACTCAAACTCTGGTCCTGCTTGTAGGGAGGCCCCTTAGGGTTCCAGCTCTGTCGAGGGAGAGATAAGCGGGCATGTTGACTCTGAGACAGAACGCTTCAGCACGCCTGCTCACAGGGTAGGGTGCCCCGTAGGCCTTCTGGCTGCCAAGCTGAGCCTCTGGCAGCTTTGGAAGACAACCAGGAGCCTGTTCATGGGAGGGCCCACCAGAGCCCAAATCCACAGGGCATGGCCACCCCGGGGCTTGGGTCTGGCTTTGGAGACAAGGATCTGCAGGGAGTGACAGGAACTGAGCGGTGCTGGACAGGAGCAGCCTGTGCTGAGCAAGTGCAGGACCCCACGGGGGCAGCAGGCCCTTCCTGGCTAGGGAGGACAGCAGGGGAAAGTGTGCATGGCAGCATGTGGGGGTTAAGGACACTGTCTCTGTCCTTCCTCTCCGGTTAAGAGAAATGGGGTAGGTGTCAACTGAAGCCTGACCAGGGCTGTGCCCTCCCTGCCTCATCTGTTCTCTTAGCCCTCCACTTCTTTTCAGTGATCAGAGCTCCCACAGAATGGGAAAAAAATATTTGCCAACTGTATATCTGATAAAGGCCTAACATCTAAGATCTACAAGGAACTCAAATGCGCCGAAAGGAAAAAAACAGCCCCATTCAAAAGTGAGCAAAAGATATGAATAGACACTTCTCAAAAGAAGATATAAGGGCAGCCAACAGACACATGAAAAAGTGCTCAGCCTCACTCATCACCAGAGAAATGCAAGTCAAAACCACATTGAGATACCACCTAACCCCAGTAAGAATGGCCATCAATCATAAAATAAAATCCTCAGATGCTGGTGAGGATGCAGAGAAAAAAGGAACGCTTCTACTCTGCTGGTGGGAATGCAAACTAGTGCAACCTCTTTGGAAGGCAGTGTGGTGATTTCTGAAAGAACTAGAAATTGATCTTCCATATGACCCAGCAATTCCCCTATTGGGAATATACCCAGAGGAACTCAAATCATTCTACAAAAAAGATACGTGCACACGTATGTTTGTTGCAGCTCTATTCACAATAGCAAAAATATGCAACCAACTATGCTGCTCCTCGAAGCTGGACTGGATTAAAAAAAAAAGTGGTACATATACACAACGGAATATTATGCAGCCATAAAGAAATAGAAACATGGACTTCGCAGCAACTTGGATGGATTTGAAGTCGATCATACTCAGTGATCTATCATAGAAACAAAGAACAGAGTACCATATATTCTCACTCATAAGCGGACCTTGAACAATTATAAATACTACAAGAAAGGGATTGGCAGTAGTGGGAAACTGTCAGGGGAGGTGGAAGTTGAGGGAAACTGCTAGGAGAAGAAGGGGCACACCTTATAAACAAGGGTACCTGCATAATCAATGTTTGTATACCTAACTCTGAATTGTACTCCACATCTTTATAATAATAATAATAATAATAATATTTTTAATAAGAGTTCAGAGCTGTCACACCTGTAATCCCAGCACTTTGGGAGGCGGAGGTAGGTGAGAGGATTCCCTGAGCCTAGCCTGGGCAACATGATGAGACCGTGTCTCTACCATTAAAAAAAAAATTAGGCATGGTGGTGCACGCCTATAGTTCCAGCTACTTGGAAGACCGAGGTGGAAGGGTCACTTGAGCCCAGCAGGTTGAGGCTATGGTGGCAGTGAGCATGCCACTGCACTCCAGCCTGGGCGACAGAGTGAGATTCCTACTCAAAACAAAACAAAACCAAAAAAAAGTGCAGAGCTGAAACTAGACTGCCTGGGTTCAAACGCTGGCTCTGCCTCTTCTAAGCTGTATGATCTCGGGCAGTTACTTAAGCTTTCTAAGTCTCAGGTTCTTCATCTTAATTATAGTGTGTGTACACTTAATATATACTTCCTATTTTATATACATATATTTTGTACAGTTAAATATTGCAAAGTGCTTACAAAACAGTCCATGGCACATTTAAGTATTCCAAGTGTTAGCCAAACATAATGTATTATTATCATTATCATTATTATTGTTGGCAGTTAAATGTTGCAGCAGCATTTTTATGGAAGGGGCTTGATGTATTTGATAAAGGAGACAGCACAGTGATGTCTTTATAGGATGTTTCCCCTTGACCCAGGCCCCGTGGCCCTGGATGACAAGATGCCATCTTCTTGGTCTGAAGAGCCAAAGGAACAAATCTGTAGCTGGTTGTGCCCCAAAGAGGTCAGGGCACTGGCCTTGCAGCGAGGTGGGCATGGCTGGGGATACACCTGCCAGGCCTGAGCACAACTGTGGGGCCTTGCCTTCACCCTGGCCTCTTCCCTGCCCAGTTCCCTCAACAAAAACTCCATCCCTAGTGCCATGGAGGCTGCGCTGTCAGATGAGCTGAGCCTGGCAAGGTCATCCGTCACATGGCACAGCAGTTGAAATGTGGATCACTAAGCTACAAGTCAGATGGCAAAGCACTGGGTCTGGAAGAGACTACAGATCACTGGGTCAGGCTAGAAATCCCAGACACTGGCCTGAACAGATGCTATTGATTCATTTAGTATTTAACAAAGTAACGGTGAGAGGAGAGAGCCTTCAATAACTGGTGTTGGAAAAAGATTAAGTTAGATAGATTAATGTCTTAAATGTAAAATAGAAACCCTAAAAGGGTTCAAAGAAAATAAAGACAAATGTGCATATGATCTTGGAGTGGGTTAAGTCTTTTTAAGCTCATCTAAGACAGACATCACAGGGGATAGGATTCATGTATACGTTCAAAGTTTTTAAGTAAAAAATATCAAATAATTAAAAGGTAAATGACAAACGAAAATGTTTGAAGCATATGTAACAAGGGTTAAGATATTATTTAATAAGAATTATAGCAATTAGAAAAAGATTAACCCACTCAAATAAGCAAAGGACCATTCATAGAAGATTAAACACATGAAAGCAATGTTCCAGTTCATTAGCAATACTAGAAATGATTGGTTTAATTTGGTGGTATGTATCAAAAACCTCTACTTCCAATAATGCATCTTAAGTACATCATTACAGATTATCAAAGAGGTTCTTCTATAAGAATATCTATCACAGCCGGGCATGGTCACTCATGCCTGTAATCCCTGCACTTTGGGAGGAGGAGGGGAGAGGACTGTCTGAGTTCAGGGGTTTGCGACCAGCCTGGGCAACTTGGCAAGACCTCATCTCTACAATAAATCAAAAAATTAGCCAGGCATGGTGGCACCCACCTATAGTTTCAGCTACTTGGAAGGCTTAGGTGGAAGGATCACCTGAGTCCAGCAGGTTGAGGCTTTGGTGGCTGTGAGCATGCCACTGCACTTCAGCCTGGGCGACAGAGTGAGATTCCTACTAAAAAAAAAAAAAAAAAAGGAACATCTATTACAAATCCTTTATATGTGAACAAATAGCATTTATAATACTGAATATTATAAATAGGAATTGGTTAATAAATTATGGCACACCTACAGGTGTTGGGTAGCTTTGGAATTGATATTGTGGAAGGCTACTACAGAGACTAATGATATTTTTAAAGGAAAAAAACATAGTACAATTACACATATTGATTCTATTTCGTTATGTAGGTGCGTGTGTTTTTGAACACGCACACCCTGAATAGAAATAATCCTGGAGCCGGGTTCGGTGGCTCAGCCTGTAATCCCGCGCCTTTGGGAGGCTGAGGGGAGTGGATTGCCTGAGCCCACGGGTTCGAGACCCGCCTGGGCTGCGAGACCTCATCTCTACAATAAATCAAAAAATCAGCCGGGCGTGGTAGCACATGCCTGTAATTCCGGCTACTCGGAAGGCTGAGGCGGAAGGATCGCGGGAGCCCAGCAAGTCGAGGCTGCGGTGGCCGGGAGCGGCCACTGCACTCCAGTCTGGGCGACAGAGTGAGACTCCAACTAAAAAAAAAAAAAAGAAAAATGAAATAATCCTGGAGAGCAACAGTGGTATATGTTCTCTCTGGGTGGTAGAATTACAGGTGATGTGAAAGGTTTCTGCCGCATGCTTTTCATGTTTTCTCCAAAAAACATTTTCAAATCAGAAACAACATGGGATGCTCTTTTTAAAAAAATCCAACTTACACCATCTGCAATTGGCCATTCCAGCTCTTCCGCACTCAGCAAACGGGCACCCACCAGAAGTCGAGGGATGCAAATCAGCATGGGGTCCTGGATCAACCTGCAAGAGAAGCTCCCAGGCCATGGGTGGGAAGGGAGCGGTGGGGGAGGGGCAGGTCTGTGCCCTCCAGGACTGGGACATCCTGGGCCTCCAGGTTTGAGGGGAGGCTTTACCAGGCCATGCAGATTTCAGCTGGGGCAGTGAAACCTCAGCATCGGCGGTTGCCGCCACCGGATGCTGAGCAGGTGCCAGCAGAGCCCAAGGACACGCGGGCCTCATGACTAGGAACTTAAGTTTGGAGTAACACGTGGTTTGTAAGAAGAAGAAAAAAGTTCTCTCTTACCCAGAAATAAGCAAATGAAGTGTACATTATATAAAATGAACATGGCATCCCAGTGAGAGGGCATTTCTTTTCTTTTTTTGTTTTTTGAATCAGTCTCACTCAGGTAATCGTTCTGCCTCAGCCTTCCAAGTAGCTGAAACTACAGGTGTGTACCACCATGCCCAGCTAATTTGTGATTTATCATAGAGATGAGGTCTCACCATGTTGCCCAGGCTGGTTTCAAACCCGCGGGCTCAGGCAATCCTCTCGTTTCTGTCTCCCAAAGGGCTGGGATTACAGGTGTGAGGCACAGCACCCAGCTTGAGAGGGCATTTCTAAATTTAATAATAAACTCTGTAATTCATCAGAAATGGGTTCAGTCATCTTTCTCCTTTTAAGAATATGGAGAGCCGGGCTCGGTGGCTCAGCCTGTAATCCTGCGCCTTGGGAGGCTGAGGTGGGTGGATTGCCTGAGTCTGCGGGTTCGAGACCCGCCTGGGCAGCTTGGTGAGACCTCGTCTCTACAATAAATCAAAAAGTAGCCGGGCGTGGTAGCGCGTGCCTGTATTTCCAGCTCCTTGGAAGGCTGAGGCGGAAGGATCGCTGGAGCCCAGCCGGTTGAGGCTGCGGTGGCCGGGAGCGGCCACTGCACTCCAGTCTGGGTGACAGAGTGAGACTCCAACTCAAAAAAATAAAGAAAGAATATGGGAGAATGCACATACTTCATTTCTTCAAAAACATCTATGAAGCTCCGACTATATGCCCTCACACAAATGCAAATAAAATACAAATCTCAAATTTATTTCTCGTTTCCTCCTAAATTAAAACTGGGTGTTTGTCTGCCCTCTGCTGGTCACAGCTGGAGTAGCATACTATGGGGGAGAATCCCCAAACCAAACTTTGTGATTTGAGCCTCTGCCCTCTAAGCTGCCCAGTGCTCTAGGGATGCCACCCTGCAGTCCTGCATCCTCCGTGGTCCAGATCCTGCACAGGAGAGACTGACCAGCAGCCCACCTCTTGGCAGCAGCGGCTACTAGTCCCCTAGAATCTGAAAGTCTCCGTGACTTCTGGAACCTCTACCTTCTCAGATGATAAATTGCTCCCAAGGCCCCTCCCTTTCCCTGGGGGCATGTGGCCTAGATTTCCTGCGTATATCACTTTCTGTGTCAGTCATGGTTCTTTGATGGAAACAGTAGAAACTAACTTGGGATCATCCCAGAAGATAAAAAAAGGGAGAAAGGGAGGGAGAGAATAATTCTTGGTGAGTGATCCGGAAGTAGCCAGCCTTAAGAAGGGGAAACTCAGACAACACTGACTCCCTGGGTTATTCAGGGAGAGCCCACGAGATGACTGTGCTCCAAACACCTTCATCTCAGAGACAAATTCCTGGAAGACTGGGGCAAGAGCCAGCCTGTAACAGGGATTGTGGGGGATGTCTTCTTAGACCCATAGCCCACCCCAAGCATGACTCAAGATCCTTTAGGGAAATTCCAGGCACCTAGCTAGCCCTGAGAAGTAAATAAACAACTTTATAAGTAAGAAGGTAATAGTAACTTAAAACAATAGCAAAGGAAGTTAGTATCACGGAGTGTTCCATTCCCCTATAAAAACTACAGAGGACATCTTAACATATATGTCTCTCCATTGCTTTTCAGAAACCCAGACCCCCCCACTAAACAGATATGCTGGCACAAAGACCATAGATTAGGTGGACCTGCGGACTGAACTCTGACTGCTATTCTTTTTTCTAAAGTTTTTCTTGAGGGGCCTAGAGGAGGTCACGCCCATGAGTCAGAACCAACATTCTTTTCAGCTGACCCCAAATTTTTAGACAAAGGTTTGCGTCTAACCAATCGCAATTCTGAAAAGTCTTTGAATTCACCTATGACATGTGGGATCCTCTTCAAGATGAACTGCCCTGTAAAGTCAAGCCATGTATTGATTTATGACTTTGCCTGTAACCTCTGCCTTCCTACTTTTTTTTTTTTTCTTTTTTTGAGTCTGGGTCTCAGCCTGGAGAGTAGTGGCATGATCACGGCTCACCACAGCCGAGACCGCCTGGGCTCAAGCAATCCTTCCGCCTCATCCTCCCGAGTAGCTGGAACTACAGGTGCAGATCACCACGCCCAGCTAATTTTTTGTTGTTGTTGTTTTTGTAGAGATGAGGCCTCACAATGTTGTCCAGGCAGATCTTGAACTCCTGGGCCCAAGCAAGTCTCTCACCTCAGCTGCCCAATATACTGTGATTACACATGTGAGCCACTGTGCCCAGCCTGCCTTTAAAAACTCTTACCTGCAACCATCTCGGAGTTTCGATCTTTTTTCTTTTCTTTTGAGGCAGGGTCTTACTTTGTCGCCTAGAGTGCAGTGATATGATCATGGTTTACCGGCTCACCACAGCCTTGACCTGAGTTCAGGCAATCCTTCCACTTCTCTCCCTGCAATCCTGATGTCAGTTTCATTCATGGCTTTGCTGTGCCAGGTGAGCAGACCTCAATTCATTTCGATAACAATTAAGGCAGAAAGAATAGGAAGGAGGGGCGCTGTGACCCCCCGGGAGTGGGGCAGAGGGTCCCCCAAAAGAATGGGATGCCCTCTACCTGGTATGGTCTACACGCCCTGCTTCATTTATCTGCTACTGCATGATACATGCCCCTAAAAGTTGGTGTCTTAAAACTATTTGTAGGCCGGGCATGGCGGCTCACACTTATAATCCCAGCACTCTGGGAGGCTGAGGTGAGAAGATCGACTGAGCTCACGGGTTTCAAACCAGTCTGGGCAACTTGGAGAGACCTCATCTCTACAATAAATAAAAAAATTAGCCGGGCGTGGTGGCACGCGCCTTTTGTTCCGGCTACTTGGAAGGCTGAGGTGGAAAGATCGCCGGAGCCCATCAGGTCGAGGCTGCGGTGGCTGTGAGTGTGCCACTGCACACCAAACCTGGGCGACAGAATGAGACTCCAACTCAAAAAAAAAAAAAAATTGTATCATGATTCTGGATTCTCCGGGGCAAGTCAGATGGTTCTTCTGCCCCACCTGGTCTGGTTGTGTCTGCGGACACTCGAGGGCTGGCCTGAACTGGACTGTCCAGGCCCACAGGCAGGCTGGCGGTGGGTGAGACTGTCACACGGAGTGACTCAGCTTCCTTCACAGAACCTCTCTTCACAGCTTGGGTTTCTCAGCGTGGAGCTGGAGCAGAAGACAGGACGTTCAGGGGCACAAGCGGAAGATGTGGATAGGTCAGGAGCCAGCCTGGGAGGCCACCCATGCCTCTTGTTAATGCAGCTCATCACCAGGTTCACCCAGATGTTGCAGCGGCGGGAACTCTGCTTCTAGATGGGGGAAGCGGCGAGAAGCCACCACGCTCCCTCTTTCCTGTTTCTCCCTCTCCTACCCTCTCCCCTCTCCATTCACTCTTCTCTCCTCTCTCCCCTCTGCTGTACAACCCACTCTCCCCTCCTGAAGTCAGGGGTGAGGGGACTTAGACCTATCCAGGATCCTTTCAGGGAAGGAGGCCCCAAAGCTGCAAAATCCTGGGAATGGCAGGAGACAGGGATGAGGAGAAGGGAGTGGGGCATCATGGCCGGCCCCCGACACACACTCCGAGCTAAGGAGAAGCCCCAGCAGCTGGGGAACAGGCCCAGTCCAGCAACCTCAGGCAGGGCCTCGCGAGGCATGTGGGGGACTACCAGGAAGTCCTCCTTGTTTGAGGGTTCAACTCCTGCAGGTTCAAGGCCTGTGAGGGAGCGGGAGGACAGGTCGTTGGCCCTGCCCTCAGGTAGCTAATTGCCTGGGGTCCTGCCGTATACCACTGGGAGGGAGGCTCTGTTAACCTTTCCTTACTTGGTTACACTTTGAGACCAAATGCATTGATGTGTCCCCTGAGATGTGCGCCCCCAGCCCAGGGGTGCCAACGTCCCCTTCTTTGACCTTTCCTGGCTGCCCGTGACTGCAAAACACTCAGTCCTTCACGGGGGAGGGTGGGGACTGCGGTCTGCTGATTGCTCCACTCCACGTACGTCTTCAGGGCAAAGGACAGTCGGGGAGGACTAAGCTGTCGGCCTCTTGCCCTGTCTCCAGGTCTCCCTGAAGCTCCCCGCTCCTCCCCAGCCAGCCTCTTGGATTTTGGCAGCTGCCCCTCTCTCCCTCTGCCTCCACCCCAGTACCTCCTCCCTCCATCCTTCACCCCTTCCTGTTTTCCTCCCCCACTCCCCCCACAAGGTCTTACTGGGCCCCTTCCAGACCCAGGCCCTGCTGGCCCAGAAACGCCTGGGGCTCAGGCTCTGGCCTGACGTCAACACTCCCTTAGGGACACAGCCAGCTGGCAAAGCCCTCAGCAATGACAGTGAGACCCCAATACCTACCCGCCAAGTGCTGGGGGTCCCGAAGCCCAGGAGGGATTAGGTATCTTCATCTGGAGAAACATTTGTAAGAAATAAAATATATGTATAATTAATCGATAAAGAGAAATGAGCCATCAAGCCACGAAAAGACAGAGTAACCGTAACCTCTCCAGGGGACACGCCCCCCTCTTGCACACCCATTCCATGTTGGTTCAAGAACGCAGCTGCAGCCGTGCTCACAGTTGCCAAAAAGTGGAGTCAGCCCGAGGGTCCATCCACTGATGAAAGGATGACCAAAATGTGTATATCCAACAATGGAATATTATGCAGCCACAAAAAGGAACCAAGTATTGATCCACTACAACGCAGATAAACTTTGAAAACACGATGCCAAGTGAAAGATACCAGTCACAAAAGATCACATATTGTGTGATTCCATTTTTACCAAATGTCTGTAATAAGCAAATCAATAGAGACAGAGTGGTCGAATGATTGCCAGGCGCTGGGGGGAAATGGGGAAGTGAGGGTGACAGCTCACAGGTGTGCGTTTCTTTGGGGGTGGTGAAAATGTTCTGAAATTCATTGGGATGATGGGTGACTATACTAAAAGCCGTTGAATTGTATAATTTTATCTATTTATTTTTATTTATTTATTTATTTATTTTTTTTGAGTCGGAGTCTCACTCTGTCGCCCAGACTGGAGTGCAGTGGCCGCTCCCGGCCACCGCAGCCTCGACCCGCTGGGCTCCGGCGATCCTTCCGCCTCAGACTTCCGAGTAGCCGGAACTACAGGCGCGCGGTACCACGTCCGGCTGATTTTTTGATTGATTGTAGAGATGAGGTCTCGCTGCCCAGGCGGGTCTCGAACCCGCGGGCTCAGGCAATCCCCTCACCTCAGCCTCCCAAAGGCGCGGGGTTATAGGCTGAGCCACCGAGCCCGGCTATTTATTTTTTTGAGTCAGGGTCTCACTCTGTCGCCCATGCTGGAGCCCAGTGGCACAATCACAGCTCACCTCAGCTCCCCAAACTCCTGAAAGCAATCCTCCCATCTCAGCCTCCTGAGTTGCTGAGACTACAGGTGCACGCCACCACACCCAGCTTTCTTTTTGTTTTTGTAGAGACAAGGTCTTACTGTGTTGCCCAGGCTGGTCTTGAACTTCTGGGCACAAGCGCTCTTCCTACCTTGGCTTCCCAAAGTACTGGGATTACAGGTGTGAGCCACCACACTCAGCTGAATTGTGTATATATAAATATATTTATTCTTTTTTTTTTAGTTGCAGTCTCACTCTGTTGCCCAGACTGGAGTGCAGTGGCCATTCCCGGCCACCGCAGCCTCGACCTGCTGGGCTCCGGCGATCCTTCCACCTCAGCCTTCCGAGTAGCCGAAACTACAGGTGCGCACTACCACGCCCGGCTAATTTTTGATTTATTGTAGAGATGAGGTCTCACCAAGTTGCCCAGGCTGGCCTCAAACCCGTGGGCTCAGGCAGTCTCTCACCTCGGCTTCACAAAGTGCTGGGATTATAGGTGTGAACCACCACACCCGGCCTTGTATACTTTTCAAAAGGTGAATCTGGTATGAATTTTATTTCAATAAAGCTATTTGAAGAGTTAGACTGGGCTCTGTGACTCATGTTTGTAATCTGAGCAGTTTTGGAGGCTGAGATGGGAGGATTGCTTGAAGCCAGGAGTTCGAGACTAAAAAGTTGGGGGAGAAGCAGAATGCTGTGGTAACCTCTTTACACCTCAAGTTTATGTGTCGAGATGAAGAATGATTGCATGTGCAAAGACAGATTTTCAGCTGGGCTTGGTGGCTCAGTCTGTCATCCCAGCACTTTGGGAGGCCGAGGCGAGTGGTTTGCTTGAGCCTGCAGATTCGAAACCAACCTGGGCAACTTGGCACGACCTCATCTCTACAATAAATAAAAAATTAGTCGGGCGTGGTAGTGCCCGCCTGTTGTTCCAGCTCCTTGGAAGACTGAGACTCAAGGATCACCAGAGCCCCGTGGGTCGAGCCTGCGGTGGCCGTGAGCGTGTCATGGCACTCCAGCCTGGGCGACGACGGAGTGAGACTCCAACTCAAAAAAACCCACAAAAAACAAAAAGAGATAGATTTTCTACATTTTGGGAAAACGTATTAACATAGGTTAAGGGCTCACCTGCAAGCTGCCAGGATGGCAGCAAAGGAGTTTGTCTCTTCAGTCCTGCCACATTTGTGGGGAGCTGCCACCCCCAAGCCCTTGGCCCCTGGTGGAAGCCCCGCAGGTGTCCGAGACTGAACATCTGGCTGAAAGAAGCCCTATCATCTCAGAGCAAGAGGCCTGAGAGCTTTGGCAGCTGTGGGTGGCCAATTTGGGTTTAAACTGGCATTCCATCCTTGGCTGCACTTTAGAATCACTGAGGAAGCTTTTAAAAAAATACCACTCTCAGCTGGGCTTGGAGGCTCAGCCTGTAATCCCACACCTTTGGGAGGCCGAGGTGAGTGGATTGCCTGAGCCCGCGGGTTCGAGACCCGCCTGGGCAGCGAGACCTCATCTCTACAGTAAATCAAAAAATCTGCCGGGCGTGGTAGCGCATGCCTGTAATTCCAGCTACTTGGAAGGCTGAGGCGGAAGGATTTCCGGAGCCCAGCAGGTCGAGGCTGCGGTGGCCGGGAGCGGCCACTGCACTCCAGTCTGGGCGACCGAGTGAGACTCCAACTCAAAAAAAAAAAATAATTACCACTCTCCAGGTCCCACTCCCAATGTTCTGATTTAATGGGCCTGAAACTGGACCCATTGAAACAGACCAAGCTGAAATAGCTATTTTTGCTGTTGTCTTTAACTTCTTATTGAAACACAGCATTCATACAGAAGAGCACGTGTATCAGAAATGTACAGCTCCATTGATTTTCATAAAATAAATGTCCTCAAGTAACCAGTAGACCGATCAAGAAACAGAATTGTACTAACCTCCCCAAGCCCCCTGCTAGTCATTACCCCTTCCCAACGATGGATTTTGAGCACCATTGAATGCTTTTGCCAGGCATTCTTTTAAACCGCCTTCTCTGATATGCAGCTGAACTTGTGAATAATGGCTCTGACACATTCGCTCTGGGGCTGGGGAAGGGCCCAGATTCCCCAGCGTATCTGCTGCCAGAGCCGACCCCAATTAGAGTGTCGTTGGCAGAGATGGCAGGGTTCAGTGACCCTGTCCTCAACAGTAACTTCTTAAATTAATAGGTGCATGTCTTGACTCTCCTAGGCCTGTCCCACGTGGCTGGGACCTCCTGAACTTGGCCTTCGGTTGCTCCCCACCAACACACACACCTTATCTGTCTCTGAATTTGTCCTTCCAGAAACTGCCAGGGGTGTCAGGGATCCAGACTCGATACTTCAACTTGACCAGCTCCCACCAAGTGGAAGATTTGGAAGGCACATGGTGGGGCTGGAAAATCTCAGCTCCCACGAAGGCCTGACCTTGTGGGGTGAGGAGTTCAGGGACAGGGAGTAGCTTATGCTGCTGGGAGTGTGGGAGCCAGCGCTGGGGACTTGGGCGCTCAGCTGCAGGGATCCCTCCGGAGTGCTCACCCCAAGGTTCAGCCTCCACTGTCCTCCCGTGGAGGGAAGGAGGGCTTTCTAAGGTCAAAATAAGGCCAAGCCCAGGCACGTGACCCACTCGGGAGAGCAAACAGGAAGCCCGAGCCCCGGCTCTCGGCATCGGCACCGTAGGACTCAACTGGCCTTTCTTTAACCACAAGTCCTAATTCAGAGCAGTCTTCTCCACAGATGGCCTGGATTACCAAGGGCCAGGGGTGCATGCAGTCCCCGGGGGAGATCCGCCGCCTGGAACCTCCGGCCTAGTCAGGCTGGCCAAGCAAGGTAGGCAAGTAGGTCTACCGCACTCCCTGTGTGCACTGTCCCCCAGACTGACCAGGATTTCCTGGGCGATGCTGGACTGCCAGGCAGGCCCCACCCACAGCTCCTGGAAGGCGTGGTCCTGTGCCCCACGTGACCGCCCCAGCCACGGCTGCAATCTATCGGACACCTCCCCCAGGCTGGACCAATCAGAGGCTTCCTCCCAGGCCTTTGCCGTAGGGCCTGGTGGATGAGAAAAGGCCGGTGGGCACGTGGATTGCACATCTGTGTAGACCTCAGAATCTGCTGGTTGCCGGACCCGGGCAAAACTTTATGCAATCCCTAACTAAGGGGTTGCTGGAGTCTTGAGTCAGCAGAAGTAGGCAGAGCAGACCCAGAGAGAGGCACAGATGGGAGACCCAGTGGTTCCCTGAAAGATAGCACCACAACATCATTCATTCATTCATTCATTCATTCATTCGGGACTGTCCAACATTCTTTCCATTCCTGGTCCCTTTGTGACCTAACGGTTCCTTTTTCCTAAAATTAGGTAGTTTAGCCGGGCTCAGTGGCTCAGCCTGTAATCCCGCGCCTTTGGGAGGCTGAGGGGAGTGGATTGCCTGAGGCTGCGGGTTCGAGACCCGCCTGGGCAGCGAGACCTCATCTCTATAGTAAATCAAAAAATCAGCCGGGCGTGGTAGCGCGTGCCTGTAATTCCGGCTACTCGGAAGGCTGAGGCGGAAGGATCGCCGGAGCTCAGCAGGTGGAGGCTGCGGTGGTCGGGAGCGGCCACTGCACTCCAGTCTGGGCGACAGAGTGAGACTCCAACTCAAAAAAAAAATGACGATGCCGGCTGGGTGCGGTGGCTAATGCCTATAATCCCAGCACTTTGGGAGGCTGAGGTAAGAGGATTGCCTGAGCCCATGGGTTCAAGACCAGCCTGGGCAACTTTTTTTTTTTTTTAAGTGGGAGTCTCACTCTGTCGCCCAGACTGGAGTGCAGTGGCCGCTCCCGACCACCGCAGCCTCCACCTGCTGAGCTCTGGCGATCCTTCCGCCTCAGCCTTCCAAGTAGCCGGAATTACAGGCACGTACTACCACACCTGGCTGATTTTTTATTTATTGTAGAGATGAGGTCTCGCCAAGTAGCCCAAGGTCACACTGCTAAAAGGTGGCAGAACCAGAATGTGAGACCGGGTCTATCTCCCATCCAAAGTCTACGTTTTTTCTACTACAGATCCGGGATGGCAAATAGCTTTTTTCCAGCCTGCCAGTTGCGCTTTGCTGGTCATGTTGTCCTGCATTGCTATGTTGGGAAGCTCAGACAATTTAGCAAAAGAGTGTGGTGATCAACTCATAATGTCTGCTGTGGGCATTGGATGGAAAAGTATGTATGTGTGCTGTGCAAGGGTTTCTCCAACCTACACTGCACTGAACACAGGTTTAGGAGCATAAAGAGAAATTAGAAGAAAAAAAAAACTTCTGTCTGTCTAGAAACTGTTGGTCTGAAAAAGAATTGTCCGAATGCTCAGGAAGGCCCCATCATCTCACCGCCAGGGTGTCTAGCTGGGGGTGAGTCTTTTCTGGCCTCATCTTTTGCCTTCCCAAGGTAGGGAAGGCTTTACTCCAGTTTCCACCAGCCCCCAACCCTGTAAACTCATATCAGGCATATGAGTCTTGGGAAACAGAGAGCTGTTGTCTTTCTCAAGCACGATGGTTACCAGCCACAAACGTTTGTTTCCCAGAAGGCCACATGAGGACTTGTGAGATCATTTCTGGCCCCAGCCCAAAGGGAGGATGCTCCATGAATTCAGTGCCCTGGGACCAGGCCTGGGCAGCATTCCCAGGATGGGCAAGGCAGTTGTTTGGGAAGTTTGGCACCTGCACGGCACCCTTGTCATGTGAGGAAACAAAGGATGTGAGCTTTCTCCCCATCCCACCCACTTAGAAGCTTGAGTCAAAGCAGAAAGAAGGGGACATCTTCCCACCCGCCCCTGTCCTCTCTCCCCACCGAGGCTGAGGTACCTTCCACACCTCCTGCTTTGCTTAGAGGCTGAGGCCTTTCTAAAGTGTTGACAGAAACCTAGAATGAGCGCCCAGATTATTCCGAGCCTCCCGGAAGCAGGGTCTGGCTGAGTGGAGGGCTGCCGTCATGGCAGTTAGCTTCAGTGCCAGGCAAGGAAAACGAGACAGAGGGCCCAGTCCTATCGTGAGTGTCGATGGAAGCTGCACATCCGAGAGTACACGGCTTCCTCCAGGCATTCCAGATCCTGGATCTGATTGATAAGAGTGGCCTGACCTAGAGACTGCCAACAGCTGCCTGTCCTGCAATGCCTGGCTCTGGGCCCGCACAGCTGCTTTGCGTGTGGGTGACTTGCTTGCCCAGACAACTTCTGTTGCCTTTAGGAATTAAGCAGCTTAGGCCAGGCCCACTTGATGTTTTAAAAATTTCCTGTAAACAAAGGAAAAGATGGAGCTTATATAACATCCTTGGCTGGAGAGTCAGCGGTTGCCTGGCATGGCTGAGGGGACACAGGGGGCCAGAGAGCCAGGGCTGACATGAGGGACTTGGTTTGTCTCTCTCAGGGCCTTTCTTTCCAAACCTTTGGCAAGCTTCACTGGCCAAGTGACTTCCAGAACCTATTTCAGAGTCAGGGACTGAGCTCAGACTCAGAGATTCACAGAGCGGGAAGGAGGAAGTAGCAGAAATAAGAGTAACTCACGTTAATTTGCTCTTGATAAGGCACCATGCCAAATGCCTTAACAGCATGATGTCATTTAATTCCCACACCAACCCTAGGGCATACACATTGATATTATAACCAGTTTGTAGGTGAAAATAGGCTTAGAGGGGCTGAGCAGTCTTCCCCAGATTCACAGGGTGAGATGTGGCTGCCTGGCTCTCAGCATCCATGTCTATTCCCTAGCCAGAAAGCTAAAACCCATATTCCTAGGTCCCCCCAGAGCCAGGGTTCTGGGTAAGAATCAAGTTCTGCCCTTTGGATGCACTTGTGTGAGAGTTGGCTGCTTCTGTTGATGAGGGCGTGAGACATTGGGTTTCCTGCACCGTGATCCTCTGCTCAGGCATAATTTTTCTTGGTGAAGAGGCAGCTACAATGGCAGTGCCAGCTTCCCAGTCCCAGGTTCTCTGTCCTTGGGTCAAGTCCATGACACGGAGCTCTTGAACTTCACTGGGGAGGCTTTTGATGGGCAGTGCCAATGCTACCTGGGAGCCTTTCCTGGAGGCCCAGTCTAGAGCCTGCTCCTCCGGCCCTTCTCATGATTTTGCAGAGAACAAATTCCTTTCATTGAACTCTTTTCTGTTGAAAATATCTACAGTACTTGTGCTTCTTGTACTGACCTGGCTGGTGCACTCCCAGAGCAAATAAGAGGCAAAGTTGGGAGCAACACCAGAGTCTCCTGCCTCCACACACCCTCGGCCACTTCTTCCAGACCTTGGGGGCAGCAATGGTCTGAGTGAGGAGCTGGGGTGCACAGGGGTTTTGAACTAGAAGGCCCAACTAATTCCTGCTTGCAGGATTGGGGACCAGGAGCCCTGAAGAGAGGAATTGCTGAGAGGCGTGAGCAGAAGTCTCAGGGGAGCAAGCCAGCTCTGCTTGGAAGACACTGGAACAAGGAGTGGACCAAGAGGCAAGAGGAAGGGAGATGGATACGAACCGAGGGGAGGGGAAGAGATTGGAGTCTGCGTGATGGACAGTATGGTTGACTCTCTCCTTTAGTTAAGATGCTTTCAGATGTAAATAACTAAACATGTTTCAAAATGATTTATTTTGAAATAACAAGTAAATTTGTTATCACATATAGGAAGAATCTGAAAGTTAAGGCAGGTCCAGTAGCTCAATAATATCTTCGCGTCACTCTGCTTTTCCATCTCTCTGCGGTGCCATTCTCAGTGGGTCTGTCTTACTTCAGGGGGCTGTCCTCATGGTGGGTCACAAGACGGTTACACTGTTCCAAGTGTCATATCCAGACACACCAACTTCTAGTAGAAGAGGGTCATACTTTCTTGTGATTGTTTTTTCATTGGTGCTGTAATCTGAATGTTTGTGTCCCCTCCACATTGGCATGTTGAAGCCCTCATCCCTAAGGTGATGGTATTAGGAGGTTGGGCCTTTGGGAGGCCCTTATAGAAAAGGCCTAAGAGAGACCTCTCACCCCTTCCACCACGTGAGGATGCAGAGAGAAGACTCCATCTATGAACCAGAAAGTGGATCCTCACAAGACACCAAGTCTGCCTGCACTTTGATCTTAGACTCTGCAGCCTCCAGAACTGTGAGAAATAAATACCTGCTGTTTATAAACCACCACGTTTGTGGTGTTTTGTTATAGTAGCTTGAATGAATTAAGACAATTCAGGAAGGAACCTTTCCCAGAATCTCCCAGTAGACTTCCCCTCAGATCCCACTGCCCACAGATGGGTCACGTTCCCATCCTTCACTAGTTATTGACTGGAAAACACTTCATTATTGGCTTAGGCCAGGGGTTCTCAACCCTGACAGCATATTAGAATCCCTTGGAGAACTTTAAAAACACATATTGATGCCCAGGTTCCATCCCAGAACTTAGGATGAAACTCTCAGGATCCTAGTCATCTTTTTTTTGGTGACCTTCCTTCCTTTCTTGTCAGAGTCTCACTCTGTCACCCAGGCTGGAGGCCAGTGGCATGCTGCTCACAGCCACCATAGCCTCTAACTACTGGACTCAGGTGATCCTTCCGCCTCAGTCTTCCAAGTAGCTGGAACTACAGGCGTGTGCCACCACGCCCAGCTAGTTTTTCTTTATTTATTATAGAGATGAGGTCTCATTAAATTGCCCAGGCTGAGCCGGGCTCGGTGGCTCAGCCTGTAATCCTGCGCCTTTGGGAGGCTGAGGTGAGTGGATTGCCTGAGCCA
>NW_007249852.1:80036-81116 GCF_000164805.1 Carlito syrichta
GTCATTTTTTTTTTGAGTTGGAGTCTCACTCTGTCGCCCAGACTGGAGTGCAGTGGCCGCTCCCGGCCACCGCAGCCTCGACCTGCTGGGCTCCGGCGATCCTTCCGCCTCAGCCTTCCAAGGAACTGGAACTACAGGCACGCGTTACCATGCCCGGCTGATTTTTTGATTTATTGCAGAGATGCGGTCTCGCTGCCCAGGCGGGTCTCAAACCCGCGGGCTCAGGCAATCCACTCATCTCAGCCTCCCAAAGGCGCGGGATTACAGGCTGAGCCACCGAGCCCGGCTAACACAAAATATTAAAAAGGGCTAATTGACAGACCAATGAGTTGAAGACATAAGAGGAAAGGTGAAGGTGTTGTCGAGTAGAAACAGGCCATCCAAAAAGGCATCTTGTTTTCTTCCAGAAGTGGAGGTGAGGAGATAAATCTGACTTTGATCAAGACACTGCAAAATGGCTCCTAGAATAGCATCTTTCAAAACTTTACTGATCAATCTCTGCAATACCGCACTGAAAGACTTACTCATTTTCAGATCTGCGGGAGTAGCTCGTAAAAATTCATCATATTAAGGGGCTAGAATTTTGCACATAGGATTTTTAGCTAAAAAATAAACAAAACCTGAGATATACTTGTGGAGGAAATGAGAATCTATTCTTTTGCCCTTGAATTTTCTTACTTCTGAATACAGTAGATGAAGCTAAGATGGAAGAAATGGTAATGTCATGGTCAAACAAGGAGAAACCTGAACATTCAGAGACCAGAACTGAATCTATATTTTGCCATTTTTTGACCATCGTGACCTACCATCTGAAACTTAAAAAGCAAGCCTTATAAGTGTTTGCTGAAAAGCGAGTGGTAAATGGTTTGTGTAGACTGACCAAAGTTTTTTCCCTAGACACCGAGTCTTTACATCAGATGGGTATGATTATTTAGGCTAAATTCTCTTAAAATCTAAAGAAATGACTTGTGTCCATTAATTCAAAAATCTTTTAGATTTTTCAGGTTTCTTTTTTTCTTTTTTTGAGTTGGAGTCTCACTCTGTCGCCCAGACTGGAGTGCAGTGGCCGCTCCCGGCCAC
>NW_007249852.1:81136-87650 GCF_000164805.1 Carlito syrichta
AGCCTCCCAAAGGCGTGGGATTACAGGTTGAGCCACCGAGCCCGGCAGGTTTCTTTTTTTTCATTAAGATAAAGAAATTAGGGCCAGGACCAGTGGCTCAGGCCTGTAATCCCAGCACTTTTTGGGAGGTTGAGGCAGGGAATTGCTTATAATTTGCAATATAGCAAAACCTCGTCTCTATAAAAAATAAAAAAATGAGTAGTCCCAGCTACTCAGGAGGCTGAGGTGGAGGGTTGCCTGAGCCCAGAAGCTTGAGGCTGTGGGGGACCATGATTGCACCACTGCACTCCAGCCTGGCCGACAGAGTGAGACGCTGACTCAACAAAAGATAAAGAAACGAGTATTAATTTCTAGTTACATACTACTTCCAAATACTCTGTGGATGTTATGTATTTTGTGTCTTGTCTTATAGAGCAGGGGTCCCCAACCGGTACCTGTCAGTGACCTGTTAGGAACCAGGCCACAGAGCAGGCGGTGAGTGGCAGGTGAACCCTGAAGCGTCATCTGTATTTATAGCCACTCTCCATTGCTCACATTACCGCCTGAGCTCCGCCTTCTGTCAGATCAGCAGTGGCATTAGATTCTCATAGGAGTGCGAGCCATATTGTAAACTGTGCATTCGAGGGGTCTAGGTTGCACGCTCCTTATGAGACTCTAATGCCAGATGATCTGAAGTGGAGCTGAGGTGGTGATGCTAGTGCTGGAGAGTCGCTGCAAATACAGATTAACGTTAGCAGTGAGGTTTGACTGCACAGAGGCCATAATAAATCGAGTGCTTGCAGACGCATATCAAAACCCTACCAGTGAGGGGCAAATCAGTTGGTGTACTTCAATTGTACAGCTGCATCTGGTGGCAGGCTTTAAGTCAGAATCTGACACTTACTTTATTTAGTCTGTGCGTGGCCCACCCATTCTTTTATTTACCACTTCCGTCTGTGCCTCTTTTGTAAAAAATGGTGAGTTATATAATTCTTTCATTATATATTATAATGTGATAAAAATAGAAATAAAATGCACAATAAATGTTATGCACTTGAATCATCCTGAAACCCGTCCCCACCCCCACCCCCATTCATGGAAAAATTATCTTCCATGAAACTGGTCCCCGATGCCAAAAAGGTTAGGGGCTGCTGTCATAGAATATCTTAAATGTCACCAAATAATAACAAAGATCATTGTAATATTATTTTGTCTTCAACCCTAACTGAATTATTGGCTTAATTTCCAATGTGAGGGAGATCTTCTGAGAGGGGAAGAAAGACATCTTGATCTCTCTGAATACATTAAGGTTCTTACTTTTTTTTTTCTTGGTTTGATATCCTCTGTTTCTAATACACAAGTTCAAAATATCTATTTAATGTAGTTAAACAAAACATGGCCCTGAATGTTCTTGTACTTAGATAATAGAATAAAAAGTAGAATATTATAAAGTAAAATAAAATGGTAACTTAAGATTTTTGGCAAAACTATCACTCCAGCTCATGTGCAATAACTGCACACCCATCCCTATTTGCCAGCTCCACCTCATCCCTGCTCCCAGGTTCTCAGACTGCCTGGTCTGGGGTATGTCTAGATGACTCACCACAAGATAAGGGATTCATTGATCTGGAGGTCAAGACCCAGCGACAATGGTAAGCCAAGGTCTACGTGGAGGATACAAGAAAGAGGCATAAATGAAAGGGAGGGCTAATCATAGAAGTGGTAAGATAATCAATATCTCCACGTATTTCTTCAGTCTCTCATCAAACATCTTGCTATTCCTTGGGTAATTTCATATTCATTTTAGAAAAAATAACTTATATAGAAAAAAACTGAATTCTACTAGCAAGAAGGGAGGGGAAATGGACTTGGCCTTGGCAACAACAGGGTCTGTCACACACACAGCAGTCTAGTTGGTCAGACCAGCTGGTCAAGATGACTCCAGAGAAATTTTGGGAAAGAAGAGGACTCAGAGGAGAAGCCACCCTGCTGTCACCCGGGGGCAGTGCTGTCCCGCAGGACAGGCAGAGCCTTGAGAACCTCAGAGGCAGAGCTGAGTTCAACACAGGCATCTGGCCTCCCTCTGGACTGCTGGAGTGTGAGATGGTGAATTTTCTTATTGAGTAATCTTTTTGAATCTGGATTTCCTGTTATTTTAACAGCTTCCTGACAGAGAGGGGATATCAACCATTATGAAGATATATTAGGTCTTTTGTTCAAAAGCATGGTCATGATTGGGAGCCCTGAGGACCCCAGAGTGGGGAGAGCAGAGAGGTGGCCAGGACTTGGAGAGGAGTCTTGGTAGTGGCGTGCAGAGCTCTGGAGATGGGGGTGTGGGAGGCATATTCAAGGCAGATGATGTGGGGACTGGGTGGTAGCAGTTTGAGGAGGAGGGACAAGAGTCACTGCAGGTCAGTGTTGGAGTTCAGGGGCTTGTGACCTCCCTTCCCATCAGTCAGCTGGTCATCTCTAAATGTCAACAGATTCTTCATTATCTGCACAACACTGCCTTTGTTTTCGGTCAGCTTTCATGTCTCTTTATCCATGTGTTTATTATCATTCTCTGCCCATGCAGTGGGGACATTTGCTGCTCGACAAATGACGACTACTCTTTCATATTTCCCAGCCTCCTTTCAACCCTGAAGGCCATGGTTCTGACCAACGGGGTATGAGTGGAGGCAATCTGGAGTGTTCCTCTGGTTCTCCCTTCCCTTTCTTGGGTGAACACCCAACCCTGCATTGAGATGGTGAAGGCTCTGTTAGCTCCTCTCTGATTGACTTTGTGGAGTAAAGCCCCACCAGCCTCCTGCTGTGCAACCACCAACATTTTGAGGTTGACTTGTTACAGCAGCATAACCCAGCCTATCCTAAGACACTGCCATCAGTGTGAGCTCCGCAAATGTACAACCTGTATCTGTTTCTTTCACCACCACTCCCAGCACCTGGAACAAGTCCACTCTGATGCAGTCATAGATACATTGCCTTATAGGCAGATTTTAGGAGGCATTCAGACATTTTTCTTATTACATTTTTACTGCAGGCCAGGCTGGAATGTGGACTCACCAGCCTACTTCACTCCACCAGCTAATTAAAAGAAAATTCCCCCAGATGTAAGAACTTTTCAGTTCATGGTTTAGCATGATAATCACCAAAACTCTTAGTTTCCCTGTGGAAGGTGGAAGGCTGAATACCTCCCTCAACTGACCAAAGTGACAGAAATGATAATAAGACCACCTTTTAGTTCATGGTCTTGTGTATTGAGAAGTCTGGCAAGTTTCCCTGGAAAAGACCACCCGCTCCTCCCATCAGAAGTGGAGGATATCTACCTCTCTAGGGTCTGGTTACCTGGGTGCCAACCTCTTTGGCATATCAATCATTATGAAGATATATCAGGTCTTTTGTGCAAAAGCATGGTTTTCTCTTGCCCGTGCCAGCTCTCGCATGTCTCTCTATTTCTTCTCTCCTCCGTCTCTAATAAATTCTGTTTTAAAACTTTGTTGGCCACTCTAAAATTCATTTTAGGGTCAAGTCAAAGAACCCACAGGTTTTGTATCACACACCACCCGGCATCACACTCAACAAATGCTCGTTGAGTGAAACAATAGGAGGATGCAATCTTCCTTTCTGTTAACAACAGGAGATAAAGGGCATCAGAAACTACAACAAAGATGGAAGCCTTCTATGGATGGAGACTTTGCTTTTTGGTTTATAATTTGAAAAAGACTATGATCACAAATTTAAAAACAAATCTCAGAATCTAAACACTAAGAACAACTGAACAATGGAACCGAAGAATGATTTGCTGAAGCTGTGGCTACTGGGTGGTCACAGACATCATTCTGTGTGCCCTCTGCACAGCATGACATGAATTGTGCTGCACAACCGGGGAATGTCACCTGCTCTCCTTGGTAACGTGTGCATTGTGATGATTCTTGGCCATTTATGTTTTGGACAACAGCAAATGTTTGGAAAGTTTGAATCATAATTGTGCAAATTCTTTTCCAATCCATTTTTTAATTCATGTAATAGGAAGGAAAAAAACTCCAATAGATTCAATTATGGTATTGGAGCCAGACCAAATTTTTTTGTTTCGTTTTGTTTTCTTTTGAATTCAGATTTAGTTTGGAAATGTGACTCATTCAGAAAAGGTCACATTTGGGGCATTATACATAAAAAACATTATGTTATAAATTGTGTCATCATAATAATAACAAATAGAAAAAGGAGAAGGAAGAGGATAAAGAGGAAGAAGACGAAGACAGAGCAGAGAAGGAGAGAAATAATTATTATTTTCACGTACATGCTCTAATTCTTCAGTCTGGAAAAAAACACAGATAACGTCCTTCTCTTCTCCAAGCTGAGTATTTCCAGCTCCCTCACCAGCTCCTCATGCAAAGATTTGGAGGCACCTCTGTGATGTCAGGGAAGGGAAGACGCCGTGTTACCTGTGCCTGGCACCGGGGGACCTTGGCCAAGTGACATTGCTTCCCGAACCTTTTCTAATCTATAAATGGGCTCACACTCTTACTGCACCAGGCATTGAGGGGTGAGGGTGAAGGAGACAAGGCAGTAGGTACCAGCTGCAGCTTTTTCTTTCCTCCCCCTCTGGCTGGGGGACAACTGTCATTCATAACAGAGGTGCCTAGGAGCCCTCACCTGGGAGAGTGAGGACAATGGCACACATCGATCAGGATGTGGTCTTTGTCGTTAATATGGTTTAAAACTTCTTGGCTGTTTTTCCCCACAAGTGGCTCCCATAAAGATTGTTGTCATCAAAAGCAAGTTAACTTCAGATGAGAGGATGGCACGGAATTGTGGGGAAAGAATTCAGAGCAACAAAACACCAATGATGTCATTTAAACTAATTTGTGGCCGGGCGCAGTGGCTGAGCCTGCAATCCCAGCACTTTGAGAGGTCAAGGCGAGGGGATTGCCTGAGCCCGGGGGTTTGAGACCAGCCTGGGCAACTTGGTGAGACCTCGTCTCTACAATAGATCACAAAAAACTAGCCGGGCGTGGTAACGCGCCTGTAGTTCCAGCTACGTGGAAGGCTGAGGCAGAAAGATTACCTAAGGCCAGCAGGTTAAGGCTACAGTGGCCGTGAGCGTGCCACTGCACTCCAGCCTGGGTGACAAAGAGTGAGACTCCAGCTCAATAAATAAATAAATAAACTAATTTGTTCATGTACTCAACAAATATTGATGGAGCACCTGCTGTGTGCTGGTCACTGTCCAGCCTCCAGGATACAGAATGAATACAATGGACAAGATCAGTGCTTGCATATGAATGGGGAGAAACAGGCAATACGCAGATAAACAAGTTGAAGACTGATTAGAACAAGCTTTTGGAAGAAACAAGGCAGGTAAATGAGAGAGCGTGAATGGGGCGAGGAGGTGAGGCTTGTGCTGGTAGAGGTGTGACGTGGAGGATCCCGCCATGAAAAGATCCAGAAGAGGATCCCTGAGGAAGGAAAAGTCTTGCAGCTGACTGTGGGTGTTGAATTAGGGAGTTTGTGGTAGAGGTCAGAGAGTAAGGTGATGTAGCTTGTGGATTTGAGGTTTAATTCTAAGTGTAATCAGAAGAGTTAAACAGAGGGTAGTGCTGGGGAAACATAATTAAAAGCAAATAATCCCAGCTGGACACGCTTGGCCCAGAAATACCAGAAGCCCATAAAATAAAAAAAAAGAAAAGAAAAAGGCAAATATCTCAACTTAGAACACCTCTCCACAAAGGTAGTAGAGAAAGAAAACTACTTTTATTATCGAATAGGCATTAAACCAGGCTGTCATGGACATCTCAGGCAATCCACCAAGAGTTTGCAAAGGCAGAAAGAAATCTCACCCCTTTGCAGTCAAATGAGTATGAGGACTAAAACTCTGACCTTTTTTTTTCTGTCTCTCTCTCTTTTGATTTGTCATGCTCTACAAATCCAAAGACTCATCAGACAGGTTTTTATTAACCCTATATAATGTAGCTTATTGGTCAGGCTTGGTGGCTCATGCCTGTAATCTCAGAACTTTGAGAGGTTGAGGCAGGAGGAATGCTTGAACCCAGGGGTTTGAGACTAGCCTAAGCAACATAATGAGGCCTCACCTCTACAAAAGGTCAAAAAATTAGCTGAGCATGGTGGCCGTCCCAGTTACTTGGGAGGCTGCGGCGGAAGAATCGCCTGAGCTCAGGAGATCAAGGCTGTAGTAAGCTGTGATCATGCCACTGCACTCCAGTCTGGGCAACAGTGTGATACCCCAACTCAAAAAGAAAAAAAAAGTGACTTGCTTTCCAACCTAACTCTAGCATAACATATAAAGAAGGAAATCAAGCTGCATTCGGTGGCTCAGCCTATAATCCCACGCTTTGGGAGGCTGAGTGGATTGCCTGAGTTTGCAAGTTCGAGACCCGCCTGGGCAACTTGATGAGCCCTCATCTCTACAATAAATCAAAAAATTAGCCAGGCATGGTAGCGCGGGCCTGTATTTCCAGCTACTTGGAAGGCTGAGGTGGAAGGATCGCCGGAGCCCAGTAGGTTGAGGCTGCGG
>NW_007249852.1:87758-98607 GCF_000164805.1 Carlito syrichta
AAAAAAAAAAAAAAAAAAAGAAGGAAATCAAACCTATTTTATGACCCTGCAAAAACCATCTCTTGGGGAAATTCACATCCCCTTCCTAGACAGCTATCTATTCTCTTTCAGGGTTGCCACTTATGAGGCTTCATCTATATATCAATAAACTTCCTCAAAACGCCCTGTATCACAGTGCATTTCCTTTACTAATTTGAGAATTCCTTAAGACAAAGCCTAACTCTTGCTACTGATTGCCAATCAGGAAGCCTTTGAATCCACCTATGACCTGCATGCCCCCACTTGAAGATGTCCCACCTTCCTGGGCCAAGCCAATATAAATCTCACATATACTGATTTTATGGTTTTTTGTAATGTCTGTCTTCTTAAGTTGTCTACAACCTTGGGCACACGTTCTCGGATCCTCTTGAGATAGTGCCACAGGCTTAGGTCACTCATATTTGGCTCAGAATAAACCTTCTTAAATATTTTACAGAATTTGGCATCTTCCATTAACAATGATAGCCCAATACATACATGTTCTTTCCAGATAGACACTAACTAGTTCTCAAGTAAAACTTGTCAACATCATCTGTCACACATAGTTCATTCTGACTAATGTGGGCTGAATTGTGTCCACTGCCCCCAAATTCATGTTGAAACCCTAACCCCAGCATCTCAGAATGTGACTGTACTTGGAGACAGAGCCTTTAAAGAGTAATTAAGAGCCAGGCTCGGTGGCTCAGCCTGTAATCCCATGCCTTTGGGAGGCTGAGGTGAGTGGATTGCCTGAGTCCGCGGGTTCGAGACCCGCCTGGGCAGGTGAGACCTCATCTCTACAACAAATCAAAAAATTAGCCGGGCGTGGCAGTGCGCGCCTGTAATTCTCGGAAGGCTGAGGCGGAAGGATCGCCAGAGCCCAGCAGGCCGAGGCTGCAGTGGCTGGGAGCGGCCACTGCACTCCAGTCTGGGTGACAGAGTGAGACTCCAACTCAAAAAATTAAAAAAAATAAAATAAAATAAAGAATAATTAAGGTAAAATGAGGTCATAAGGTGGCCCTTAATCCAATATGGCTGGTGACCTTACAAGAAGAGAGATTTAGATACACAAAGAGACACCAGGAATGAGCATGCACAGAAGAAAGACCATGTGAAGACACAGTGAGGAGATGGCCATCTACAAGCCAAGGAGAGAAGCCTCAGAAGAAGCCAACCCGGCTGGCACCTTGATCTTGGACTTACAGCCTCCAGAGCTGTAAGAAATAAATTTCTGTTGTTTAAGCTAACCTATCTGTGGTATATTGTTATGGCAGCTTCTGGTGTCTGAATGTGTCCCTCAAAGTAAATGTGTTGGAAACAATCCCCAATGCAACAGCATTGGGAGGTGGGAACTTTAAGAGATGATTAGGAAGCCAGGCTCGGTGGCTCAGCCTGTAATCCCATGCTTTGGGAGGCTGAGGTGAGTGGATTGCCTGAGCCCATGGGTTCGAGACCCGCCTGGGCAGGCAAGACCTCATCTCTACAATAAATCAAAAAAATTAGCCAGGTGTGGTAGCGCGCACCTGTAATTCCGGCTACTCGGAAGACTGAGGAGGGAGGATCACCGGAGCCCAGCAGGTTGAGGCTGCGGTGGCTGGGAGCGGCCACTGCACTCCAGTCTGGGTGACAGAGTGAAACTCCAACTCAAAAAAAAAAGAGATGATTAAGTCACAGGACTCTACCCTCATGAATGAATTAATGTTGTTATCTTGGGAGTGCATTGGTTATTTTGAGAGTGCGCTCTTTATTAAAAGAGTTCAGCCCTCTCTTTCTCTCTGTCCCATGTTCTCTCTTGCCTTTCCGCCTTCTACCATAGGAGGATGCAGCAAAGAAGGCCTTTACCAGATGCTAGTGCTATGCTCTTGGACTTCTCAGCTTCCAGAACCATGAGCCAAATAAACTTCTATTGATTCTAACAGCAAAACACTGAGTAAGACAGCAGTCCTAGCAATTATTATAATATACTAACTTTATCTGGTAATCAGGGTGACCATCTGTGGTAGCTAACTGACTTTATCCAGAGGAAAGACACATTTTTTTATATCCTTATGACAAGATCATTTTGCAACTTGGAGAGATACATCCATTGGTAGTTAGGCTTCTACCCTCCAACAGGAACTGGGAGATGAGGGTGCTATCTCTTGATGTTTGCATTTCAAAGAGATGACTCCCATGCCCTTGAGACTCTTAAAGCTGAGAAGAGGCTTATTTAGTTTCTAAACAAATTATGCACATTTCAAATAGACAGAAGGAAAGAATTTACAAATGACAAGTTTTCCAAAGTCAGTGCTCTAAGCCAAGGGAAGAGAGGAAATCTCTTTTCTTACTTTCAAAGGGGGAATTAAGACTCTTATTTTTACATTTTAATTTTGCCCTTACAGTGATGTTTGTTTTTTAAATATCATTTGGGTGCTCAGTGAAGAGCAAACCACAGGGGCGCAAGAGTAGAAGAAAGAAGGTCACTTGGGAAGTTTTTGATAGTGCTCAGACCAGGAAAGTGGGGATGAAAATGCAGAGTTGGACACACTGTGGGTAGTGGAATATGCTCCCCTGGGAGCTTGCTGAGGTCTTGGCTGTGAAGGAAAGTCAAGGATGACTTCTAGGTTTTGGCTCCAGCAACTCTCTGGAGGATGATGAGGCATTGGGAAAGAATGGCTAAGGAGGGAAATCAAGAATTTGATGTGGGTGTGTAAGCCTTGAGAGCCTATTAAGAATCCAGGTTCACAGGTCAAGTAGGTAGTTGGGTAGCTTCTGAGTCAGAAGCTCAGAGTCAGAGCTGGAGACTAATTAGGGAACAGAAGCTGGTAAGGGAGGAGGACTGAAGTATGTGGGGTCCAAGAACCCAGAGAAAAAACTGCTGGGAGGAGGACAGCGGGAGCCTCCAGGTGGCCATGAGACTGGGATCTGCACATATGAGGTTGTGCGTGCTCTGGACAAGAGCAGTTCTGACAAAGGTGATGGAGGGTTACCTGGATAGGCTGAGGTGAGGGGAGGCAGGGACGTGCCCTTTGAGAACAACCATTCGGATGAGTCTTGTTGGGAAGAAGAGCAGAGAAACGAGGCAGTCACTGGAGCGGGGAGCCAAGTACAGGAAGGTTTTGCTTTTGTTACTACACAGCCATCTGGATATCTGTCCAATAAGTCACAGGAGCACGCGGGAAACACCCCAGCAACACAAAACAGTTTACTCTCTGCCCCTTCTCCCCCGTCACTGGCAGGAAGGAGACACAGGTAACAGTTTGAGGACTTTTCTGGTCGTATTTGGGCTTTGGGGCTTTAAATAAGGTGTGAGATACTGGTGATGCAGGAGAGAGAGGAAAGTCAGAAACAGGCAAAGCAGACAGTGGGGGTGGCAGGTGGGGACCTGGGTCAGTGTTTATTGGGAACAGTGACATGGTGGCTGAGGGCAAAGGCCCCAGGCAGGGCCTGGCACGCCTGGTGGTGGCAGTACGGGTGGCAGTGCTTTCACTGGGAATTCTCAGCCAAAGGTGTCCTTCCCAGCAGCCGGGAGGGCTTTGCCTTGAGATACCAGGAGGCGCTGCAGAAGAACTAGCAGGGCGGACCTCAGCGGGTCTCCCACCTTCCTCCACTCACCTGCTGGGCTCAGGCTGGGCTGCTGTTTGGCTTCTGCTCTGACCAGGACCTCAGACTGACATCCTCCTTCAGACTTCCCTCAAGGGACCCCGTCCTGGTTCCTTGGGTCCCTAGGGCTGAACCCCTGAGCCAGCTGCCACCTGATGCAAAACCGTTGAGGGTTCCACAGTCCCTGGTGCTGACCCGGCTTCCTGTCTCTCACCCCTAGGAGCGGCACTCTGAAATCACTGAGGGTTTCGTGTTGACTACTGCATTGTCTCACAGAGGGACCCTGCCCCAGATGCCAAATCTAATTTGAAATGAGCGTGTTGGTCTCCCATTTCTGAGCCACTTTGCCATCAAGGCTCAGCTTCCTTGGTCTCTCCTCGCTGGTCACACAAGAAATGGAACTGACCTTCCCAGTCTAAATGGAAGACAAATGTCACTCCAACACCATGGCCTCCTGGTGCAAGGCCTCGTGGCTGCTGGGGGCCATGGGGAGGCCCTTGCTGGCCCACCAGAGTGACCAAATCACTTACGGCAGTGGGATCAGGCTGGACGGGTGGGTCGGTGCGGGGCTGCAAAAGAAATGCCACACGCCCGAGTGTGCTGAGTTAGAAAACTTTATTGGTCTCTGTGTGTCTAGCGAGGGGAAGGGGCTTGGAGAGGTGAGGCCTGGAGTTCATGCAGGAGTTGGGGGCATGCACAGGTCAGCAGAGGCGTGAGGGGTGGGGCCAGGGACTGCAGGAGTTATGGATTCTCCGAGGACCAGGAGAGTGAGCAGAGAACATTCCGCGCTCTGTGGTGTACAGGGCACACGGGCAGGCGAAGCAGCCTCTCCTCAGTGCCGGGTCATCTGTGAGGAAGGACATGGCACAGGCAGTGAGCCCCGAGGCCCAGCCCTTGTCCTGCACAGCCCAGCTTCCCCTACAGCCCGCTGCCCCCCCTCTCACCTTGGCTGGGCTGGGAGGGTATCTGGCCTTCTGGGCTTCATCATTCAGCAGAGACCTCACCAGGCAAGAGCGGCGGTGAGAGAAGGTCTCGAAGCTCTTCTTGCCGTGGTAGGACCCCATGCCGCTGTTCCCTGTCGGAGGAGCCAGCTCAGGGCCCGGATGTCCTGTCCCGGGATGCTCAGGCCTCCCTCCCTACTCCGTCTGGGGCACCCTGGAGCCGCTGGGACACAAGCTGGTAGAGGCAGTGTTTCCAGCCCTCCCCACAGACTGTGCGGCCCTCAGCACCCACCCCTCAGGTTGTGTCCACAGCCCTTGTGGGCTCCTTTTCCAAGCCTCCTGGGGATGGCCAGCCCCTAGGGTGTACTCCAGGGCGTCCACAGCGCGGACCACAGAGATACTGTCCAATAAGTCTAATCCCAGCTACACCACTCTGTGGCTGTGTGGCCTCCAGCCTGGGTCACCCTTCTTGGGGTTTCTGTGAAAGAAGCAGGGTGCACCAGGTGACCTCCAGGACCCTCTAGGCTCTGAGGTGAAATGTGGCTGATGGACATGCAGGCAGAGGTTAGAGGCCCACATGGGAGAGACAGTGGGAGTCTGAGGTCCCAGCCTGCTCCGGCCCCTTCTGAATTCCCTAGGTGAGTGTGCCCAGCCCTAGGGGACACTTGGAGGGAGGCGAGTAGGCAGTGAGCTCAGCCCCAGACTCACCCACGCCCCCGAAGGGCAGAGAGTGTACGGTGATGTGAACGATGACGTCGTTGGCTGTCACCCCACCGCTCGATGTCTCTGCGATTATCTTCTTAATCACCTGCACCAAGACCCAGCCACTGGCCTCAGCCTCCTGCCCCAGGATGCCCCAGGCCTCCCGCCCCACCCCATCTGGGTGTGGCCAGGAGACACAGGGACATGAGCCAGACAAGGCAGATTCCCAGCCGCTGTCTCCCGTCCCCCACCCCATAGATCACGTGGCCCTCAGCACCACATGAGGAAACTGTCCCCACGACTGTGTGCAGGGCATTGAGTCTGGGATCACCTCATTCAATGCTCTCAGGTGATGCTACTGTCCTGATCTTAGAGACGCAGAGTAAGATGCTCAGAACGGTTTAGAGACTTTCCCAAGGTCACACAGCCAGTGAGCAGTAAAACTGCAGTTTGAACCCAGGTCTGTGGAGCTCTGATCCTGCGACCCAGGAACCCCGGGATCCCGGAGGAGGGTACCCAGGCCCACCTTGTCGTTGTTAGAGAACACGTAGAGAGCCAGGGGCTTCTCGCGCTGGGTGATGAACTGGATTGCCTCCTCCAGGCTGCGCACGCACACGATGGGCATCACGGGCCCAAAGATCTCCTCCTGCATCACTGGGGACTGGGGGTCCACGTCCGTGAGGATGGTGGGGGCTGAGGCAGGAAGCAAGCCAGAGTCAGCTGGCATGGAGACCTCCGCCCGCCTGGCAAGTCTAAGCACCCAGACCCCTGCTTCCACCCATTTCCAGATGAAACCATCAGGCTTGGAAAGGGGCAGGGACAAGGCGCCAGAGAGCTCTTCCCATGGCTTCCACGTACGTCCCGGGCTCCCGCCCTGGCAGACCACCGGGGACAACTGTGGATCAATCCAAGGTCTGCCTGAGCCCCAGCCGGAGTGCGTCTGGGTCCTCAAAAAATTGAGGGCCCAATGGGCCCCATCTGGTGACCACAAGCCTGGGCACCCGGGGCCCCTCACGGCTTATCACACCTGGGGCTCCTGTGGCCTTTGCTGTTCCATCTCCTGTTGCTGCTGAGGGGTGGGGGAAGATGAAGCCCCTCTCTCTGGGCCTTTTGGGGGGAGGAGCTTCTGAGGTTGGGGAGGGACTGTGCTCAGCCCCCGCCTGCTGGAGTCACTCCAGGCCTACTGGCAGGAGCGATTTATACCCACCACAGGATTCTGTCTATCAAGTATCTGTGCTCATTTGCAGCAAACTTGCCAGGGACCTCAGCAGCCTGGGAAGGTGGGCAGTGATCTCCAGGGGGCAGGGGGCACGTACCTATGTAGCGGGAAGCTGCGTCCCCAGTGCCCCCGTAGGCCACTTTCTGGCCCTCTATCAGGCCCATCACCCTCTGGAAGTGCCGGGAGCTAATGATTCTTCCGTAGTCTCGGGACTTCTTGGCATCTTCCCCGTAGAAGTCCTTGGAGAAGACGCGGGAGTTTCAGGTAAGGACACAGACCCTCGTCATGACTTCACACCTGTCAGCAGTTACTGTCTTTGGATGGTGGCATTTTGGGTGGAACTTGTTTCCCTCATTTATTTGTTTGTTTTAGAGACTCGGTCTCGCCAAGTTCCCCGGGGTAACCCGTGGGCTCAGGCAATCCACTCATCTCAGCCTCCCAAATCCACTCGCCTTGGCCTCCCAAAGTGCTGAGATTACAGGCTGAGCCACCGAACCCAGCCTGTTTCCCTCTTTTTTTTTTCTTTTTTTGAGTTGGAGTCTCACTCTGTCACCCAGACTGGAGTGCAGTGGCCGCTCCCCGCCACCACAGCCTCGACCTCCGGTGATCCTTCCACCTCAGCCTTCCAAGTAGCTGGAACTACAGGCGTGCACTACCACGCCCGGCTAATTTTTGATTTATTGTAGAGATGAGGTCTCTCCAAGTTGCCCAGGTGGGTCTCGAACCCGCAGGCTCAGGCAATCCACTCACCTCAGCCTCCCAAAGCGCTGGGATTACAGGCTGAGCCACCAAGCCCGGCTTGTTTCCCTCTTTTTTAATGGTTGTTAGTCTTTTCCAAATTATCTATAGGTGAGTGTGCATTACTTTGCAGAAGAATATAAATCCAGTGTTTCCAAAAGACGGGGAAGTCAGTCTTACAGCCTCTCATCAGCCCCCACCCTGGGGGCCAAGACTCACTTTCACCGCCTTTTTGAGCTTCTCCACAATTTGACTCTGGATCGAGGGGTCACAGAGGATGTAGTCGGGGGCCACGCAGGTCTGGCCACTGTTCATGAATTTTCCCCAGGCGATGCGTCTATGAAAATTCCACATTGCACTAAATCCAAAAGGGCATGGGGAGCACCCCTAGAACACACATCTCATTCCATCCACTCGGGGTCCAGACACCGTGGCTTAGCACTGCAGGGAGCGCCAGTGAGCAAAGCCACCAGCTGTGACCTTGCGGCAGTAAGTCCTCCCAAGTGGCCTGCTCACTTCTAGACCCTGGACCGAGCAAACCCAATGACCCTGACCTCGTAGGGGGGTCATAACCTCATCAACAACGGACAGTGAATTTCTGGAGGTTGTCTGGGGCAGATAGCCTTTGCGCCTCCGTGATCACACTCTACGAGTTCTGCACAGCCAGGGGTCACTGCTATTCCCCCCACCCTCATTCAGATGGCCACAAGTGTGAGCTATGGAGGTGGTCAGAGACCGGCGAGGGCTGGGAGGGGCAGACTTGGAGTCCTGCCTCGGACCCTGAGCTGTGGTGGCCCTTCTCCCCTCTGATTCGGCTCTCCAGAACTCAGACCCACCCGTACACCATGCAATGAACTTCTCACAATTGCTTTTCCTGCAGCTTCTCCTGGAAGCACCACTTCCCCAGTGAAGCCCATGCAGCAGGCAGAACTCAGCTTAGACCTCTCTGCCTCCAGGAAGCCTTCCCGGATGTCCCATGCCTCTTCTGTGCACGTGGTCCCCACTCCCACCCCCACTAGAGCTTTTGAGAGGACGGCTGCTCCATGAGGCAGGAGCTGTCCACACTAGTCAGAGAGGAACCGCAGCACGAGGTGCGGTCCATGTGTGTATTGGAAGGCAGACGAAGGCTGGCTGCAGCCCAGACCAGCCCATGCCTCCTCACCGGCAGGCCACGTCCAGGTCACAGTTCTTGTCCACGTAGCAGGGGCTCTTTCCTCCCAGCTCCAGCGTGACGGGGGTCAGGTGCTTGGCAGCGGCCGTCATGACAATCTTCCCCACCCCTGTGCTGCCCGTGTACAGGATGTGGTCAAACCTCTCCTTGAGCACCTCTGTGGTCTCAGGGACACCCCCGTTGATGACGGGGTACAGATCCTGCCACACAAGGAGAGAGAGGAGGCTCAGCAAAGTCCAAGCCCCTTTTCTCTCCTGCAGTTGCGAGTGGGCAGTGGCCAAGACCAGTAGCCCTGCAACCTGGCACCCAGCTGGGTGGCCACCGGCAAGGTGACAACCCTCTCCATGCTCAGGGGCTTCGTTCACCCCGTTGGGAAAGGGCAGTTGTTAGGGGCCATCTTCATCTCCACCTGTGGCTTGGCCCTTGGCTTCAAGAATTAACTGCTTCTCCCTCCCAATCCCCCACTGAACACCTGGTTCCAACACGGTTATCCTTGAGACTTAAAGAGCACCTCACCTTGTCCAGGTACTGAGGGATGATAGTAGCCAGCAGGCTCGCCATGTTCTCACTCAGCTCCGAGGGCTTGAGGACCACTGCGTTCCCTGTAGAGCACACGGAGACAGGCGTGTTCTCAGAATACTCCACCCATAGGCTCTGCCCTCGCAAGAACCATGGCTGGAGTCTCCCTGTCATCATCCGTGTCCTTGAAGAGTGGAGAGAAGAGTTGCTGGCACGAGCACAATGCCACATACAGGTGCACACCTGGGAGTACACACAAGTACATGCAGGGACACATGACACAGGCACAGACACAGGCACATGCAGCAGGTGCACACATGACCTCACACCACGGGCGTACACACCGGTACACACAGAGGCACGCACTGGCCAGAGCTTCACCATCTCGTCCTTTGAGATGCTGAGATGTCAGAGAAGAGAAAGAAGAAGGGGAGAAAAGTTCTGGGGGCCTGGTTAGGAGAGCAGTGCTGGCCCCTCCTGGTGAGGAAGCCCTGAAGCATACCAGGTGACAGCAGCCCAGCCCCTTGCACACAGGCAGGGAAAGGCAGGCCGTCTCCTGGTCCTCAGGTGTGCACACCTGAACCTGACTGGTCCTCTGGCACCAGGAAACTGAGTTAAAGAGTTGGGTCCCTGCAGCCTCCTGCAGTATGTAGCTCAGGGTACCTGCGGCAATGGCGCCCACCATGGGCTGGATGGTGAGGTTGAAGGGGTAGTTCCAGGTGCCAATGATGAGGACCACACCCAGGGGCTCCGAGTGGATGTAGGATTCATCCTGCTGGGTCTGGGGAGTCTTCTCCACGGGCTCATCCGCAGCCCACTCCGGGAGCTTCTTGATCATGTAGTCGATCTCCTCTATGACATACACCACCTCCTCGTAGAAGGAGGTCCATTCATTCTATGGCGAGAGGGCTCTGAGTAAGCTGACTGGTTCAGAGCCACAGCCCCGCAGCCATGATGGGACCTGTTCACCCATCCAGCCCGGGGTGGGAGAGAACCAGAGAAAGCATGGGGCAGAGGATGGGGATAGAGCCCAGGATTAGCCATTGGACAGCTGGGTCTTGGAGGACCCCTTTCTGTCAGGCTGGGGCCCAGGCAGGTTTGGACATGACCAAGAGAACCTCAGGGGAAAAGGCTAGCAAATGATGGGGGTAGGCCTGGGAAGGAGGTATAGATGTGAGGGTCATTAGTGAGCTGGGGGAACTAAGCTGATGCATCATCTTGGAAAGTGTATCTGTCAAAATGAGACTTGAAACCAGGAAGAAGCCCCAAGAAGATCCCCTTGAAGAAGTGGGTCCAAGGAAGAGGTGGCCCAAGAGAGTTTGGAGAAAAGCCAGGAGAACTTCAAGAGAGAGGAGGAGTTAGTCTTGAGACCAAGGTCTGCTGGGAGCTCAGGGCCTCCTGGGGTAGAGCCAGGGTGGAGAGAGAGGGGCTGCAGACAGCAGAATATGCATCTCGAATGGGCTTTGGCTTGTGAAGAGCAAACCAGACGGATGCTGTAGAGTCAACTGAGTGGGTTTTCTTGTTGGTTTTGGTTTTAAGATGAGAAGCCCTGAGAGACTTCTCTCAAAACTCAGGAGCAATGAGGTGTGACCAAGACCCTGAACTAGTAGGGGGATGGGTTCCAAAGCTGTGGACCCCCAGGGGCACCTCTTCTCTTCTCCCTGGCAAGGCAGAGGGGGTAAACTGGTCCAGGAGAGGCAGCAGGGAAGACTTTGTGAATGCGGAGGTGTCGGGTTTTGCTCAGAGTGAGGGATGGAACAGACCCTGTGAGGACTGGGAGGGAGGCAGAAGGCCATGCGGCCGCGTGGCCCCCAGGATGCCCTCTGGGGTGCCAAGCTGTGCTGCTCCCTGGTGTGGAGGGCCCAGGGGTCCCGCGTAAAGGGGGAACCAGAAGTTCAGGATGTCATGGCAGGAGAGGGTGGACATGGGTGGCCTCACGCTTCAGGCTGATGCAGAAGC